>NW_026289388.1:12500-20000 GCF_023373465.1 Oncorhynchus keta
GAGCACAGATGGAGCTAATCGCCATGGGGATGGAGAGCCTTACAGCCAAGGGACTAGAGAGGGAGTGGTGTGGTCTGGTCAGTGGGTGAAGACGCCAAATGACTGCCTCTCTCTGTCTCAATATCTCTGTCTCACTGTCTCTCAGTAATCTCTCACTGTCTCTCTGTCTCTCAGTAATCTCTCACTCGCTCTCTCTCTCTCACTCTCTCTCTCTCTCTCTCTCTCTCTCTCTCTCTCTCTCTCTCTCTCTCTCTCTCTCTCTCTCTGTCTCTCTCTCTCTCTCTCTCTCTGTCTGTCTCTCTCTCTCTGTCTCACTACATCCGTCTCTCTGTCTGTCTCTCTCTGTGTCTGTCTGTCTTTATGTGTCTCTGTCTCCCTGTCTCTTTGTCAAAAGAGGAGGAGAGGCAGGAGAGGCAGGGAAAAGGAGGGTAAACAAGGTGGAGGAGGCTGGGGGTAGGAGACGCGGGGAACTGGGGAACAAGGTGGAGGAGGCTGGGGGTAGGAGAGGCTGGTAACTGGGGAACAAGGTGGAGGAGGCTGGGAGAGGAGAGCCAGGGAACTGGGGAACAAGGTGGAGGAGGCTGGGGGAGGGGGGGTAACAGGGGAACAAGGTGGAGGAGGCTGGGCGTAGGAGAGGCTGGGAACTGGGGAACAAGGTGGAGGAGGCTGGGGGAGGAGAGAGGAACTGGGGAACAAGGTGGAGGAGGCTGGGGGAGGAGAGCCAGGGAACTGGGGAACAAGGTGGAAGGTGGAGGAGGCTGGTAACAGGGGAACAAGGTGGAGGAGGCTGGTAACTGGGGAACAAGGTGGAGGAGGCTGGGGAGGAGAGGCTAACAGGGGAACAAGGTGGAGGAGGCTGGGGGAACAAGGTGGAGGAGGCTGGGGGAGGAGAGGCTGGGGAACAAGGTGGAGGAGGCTGGTAACTGGGGAACAAGGTGGAGGAGGCTGGGGGAGGAGAGGCTGGTAACTGGGGAACAAGGTGGAGGAGGCTGGGGGAGGGAGGCTGGTAACAGGGGAACAAGGTGGAGGAGGCTGGGGGAGGAGAGGCTGGTAACAGGGGAACAAGGTGGAGGAGGCTGGGGAGGAGGCTGGGGGGAACAAGGTGGAGGAGGCTGGTAACTGGGGAACAAGGTGGAGGAGGCTGGGGGAGGAGAGGCTGGTAACTGGGGAACAAGGTGGAGGAGGCTGGGGAGGAGAGGCTGGTAACTGGGGAACAATCTATCCAGGTGCAGGTGGTTGGCAAGGTGGAAGGCTGCAGGCTGTAACAGGGGAACAAGGTGGAGGAGGCTGGGGTAGGGGAGGCTGGTAACTTAACAAGGTTGGGGGAGGAGAGGCTGGCTGGCTGGCTGGCTGGTAACAGGGGAACAAGGTGGAGGAGGCTGTAACAGGGGAACAAGGTGGAGGAGGCTGGGGAGGTTGGCTGGCTGGGAACAAGGTGGAGGAGGCTGGGGGGGAGAGGCTGGTTGGCTGGGGCAAGGTGGGAGGGCTGGGGGAGGAGAGCTGGTAAATGGGGAACAAGGTGGGGAGGCTGGGGGAGAGAGGCTGGTAACAGGGGAACAAGGTGGAGGAGGGATAGGAGAGGCTGGTAAAGGGGGAACAAGGTGGGGAGGCTGTGGGGGAGGGATGGTGGAACAAGGTGGAGGAGGCTGGGGGAGGAGGCTGGATAGAACAAGGTGGAGGAGGGGGGGAGGAGAGGCTGGATGGGAACAAGGTGGAGGAGGCTGGAGGAGAGGCTGGAGGGAACAAGTGGAGGAGGGATGGAACAAGGTGGAGGAGGCTGGGGAGGAGAGGCTGGAGGGGAACAAGGTGGAGGAGGCTGGTAACTGGGGAACAAGGTGGAGGGGGGATGGAACAAGGTGGAGGAGGGTAACTGGAACAAGGTGGAGGAGGGAGTAGAACAAGGTGGAGGAGGCTGGGGGAGGAGAGGCTGGTAACAGGGGAACAAGGTGGAGGAGGCTGGTAAGGAGGGAACAAGGTGGAGGAGGAGGGGGGGAGGAGAGGCTGGGAGAGGAGGGGAACAAGGTGGAGGAGGGATGGACTGGGGAGAGGAGGAGGCTGGGGGAGGAGAGGCTGGGCTGGGGAACAAGGTGGAGGCTGGGGGAGGAGAGGCTGGTAACAGGAGGACAAGGAGAGGAGGCTGGTGGAACTGGGGAGGTGGAGGAGGCTGGGGGAGGAGAGGCTGGTAACTGGGGAACAAGGGAGGAGGCTGGAGGAGAGGAGGGGAGGTGGAGGCTGGGGAGGAGGCTGGTGGAGGAGGAGGCTGGAGGGGAACAAGGTGGAGGAGGCTGGGGAGGAGAGCTGGTAAAGGGGAACAAGGTGGAGGATGCTGGTAACTGGGGACAAGGAGGCTGGGGGAGGGAGGCTGGTAACTGGGGAACAAGGTGGAGGAGGCTGGGGGAGGGAGAGGCTGGTAACTGGGGAACAAGGTGGAGGAGGCTGGGGAGGAGAGGCTGGTAACTGGGAACAGGTGGAGGAGGCATAGGAGAGGCTGGTCATGGGGAACAAGGTGGGGGAGGCTGGGGGAGAAGGCAGCAGACACAGTGAATGTGCTGATGCTGTTGAGATGCAGGCTCGAGGAGGCAAAGTCCGTTTCCCAAGGCTGCACTATATAGGGAATAGGGTGTCATGTTGGGATGTGGGGGAGGAGAGGCTGGTAACAGGGGACAAGGTGGAACAAAACAGGGGAACAATGTGGAGGAGGCTGGTAACAGGGGAACAAAGGTGGAGGAAAGGCTGGGGGTAGGGAGGCTGGGAACTGGGGAACAAGTTTCTGGGGATCAGTTTGAGGGTTAGATTGTGGATATTGATGATATCTCCACGTTGTTTCAGGAATGCAGTGATTGTGGTATTGAAGATATGGCTGGCTGGCTGCGTTGTTTCTGGGGTGCCTAGATTGTGGATATTGATTGATATCTCCACGTTGTTTCAGGGTGTAGATTGTGGTATTGATGATATCTCCACGTTGTTTCAGGGTGTAGATTGTGGTATTGAAGATATCTCCACGTTGTTTCAGGGGGTAAATTGTGGTATTGAAGATATCTCCACGTTGAAGGAGGGGATGGAGGGTGTAGAGGGTGTAGATTGATGGAGGAGAGGAGGGAGAGGATGTATGGATGATATCTCCACGTTGTTGGAGGGTGTAGAGAGGTGGGATTGACGATATCTCCAGGTTGTTTCAGGGTGTAGATTGTGATATTGAGAGATATCTCCACATTGTTTCAGGGTGTAGATTGTGGTATTGATGATATCTCCACGTTGTTTCAGGGGTGGAGGATTGTGATATTGAAGATATCTCCACGTTGTTTCAGGGTGTAGATGGTGGTATTGAAGATATCTCCACGTTGTTTCAGGGTGTAGATTGTGGTATTGAAGATATCTCAGGTTGTTTCAGGGTGTAGATTGTGAGGAGAGGATTGGAAGATATCTCCACATTGTTTCAGGGTGTAGATTGTGGTATTGAAGATATCTGGAGGTTGTGGAGGAGGGTGTAGAGGTGGTATTGATGGAGGGATGGACGTTGTTTCAGGGTGTAGAGGGATGGATTGAAGATATCTCCATGTTGTTTCAGGGTGAGGGAGATTTTGATATTGAAGATAGGGATGGAGAGTGGAGGGTTTCAGGGATGGAGGAGATTGGAGAGGAGGGATGGAGGAGAGGTGGAGAGGAGGGATCTCACATGCAGTTTCAGGAGTGTAGATTGTGATTGTGTTGAACAGAGAGAACAGCAGACACAGTTGTTTCTGATGCTGATTGAGATATTGAAGATATCTCCAAATGTTGTTTAGGGAATAGGGTGTCATGTGGTATTGAAGACAAGAACAAAACAACTTGTTCACGAAACCCCTTCCCTTGTTTCAGGGTGTAGATTGTGATATTGATGATATCTCCACGTTGTTTCAGGGTGTAGATTGTGGTATTGAAGATATCTCCACGTTGTTTCAGGGTGTAGATTGTGGTATTGATGATATCTCCACGTTGTTTCAGGGTGTAGATTGTGGTATTGATGATATCTCCACGTTGTTTCAGGGTGTAGATTGTGGTATTGAAGATATCTCCACGTTGTTTCAGGGTGTAGATTGTGGTATTGAAGATATCTCCACGTTGTTTCAGGGTGTAGATTGTGGTATTGAAGATATCTCCATGTTGTTTCAGGGTGTAGATTGTGATATTGAAGATATCTCCACGTTGTTTCAGGGTGTAGATTGTGGTATTGAAGATATCTCCATGTTGTTTCAGGGTGTAGATTGTGATATTGAAGATATCTCCACGTTGTTTCAGGGTGTAGATTGTGATATTGAAGATATCTCCACGTTGTTTCAGGGTGTAGATTGTGGTATTGAAGATATCTCCACGTTGTTTCAGGGTGTAGATTGTGATATTGAAGATATCTCCACGTTGTTTCAGGGTGTAGATTGTGGTATTGAAGATATCTCCACGTTGTTTCAGGGTGTAGATTGTGGTATTGAAGATATCTCCACGTTGTTTCAGGGTGTAGATTGTGGTATTGAAGATATCTCCACGTTGTTTCAGGGTGTAGATTGTGGTATTGAAGATATCTCCACGTTGTTTCAGGGTGTAGATTGTGGTATTGAAGATATCTCCACGTTGTTTCAGGGTGTAGATTGTGGTATTGATGATATCTCCACGTTGTTTCAGGGTGTAGATTGTGGTATTGAAGATATCTCCACGTTGTTTCAGGGTGTAGATTGTGGTATTGATGATATCTCCACGTTGTTTCAGGGTGTAGATTGTGGTATTGAAGATATCTCCACGTTGTTTCAGGGTGTAGATTGTGTGTATTGATGATATCTCCACGTTGTTTCAGGGTGTAGATTGTGGTATTGATGATATCTCCACGTTGTTTCAGGGTGTAGATTGTGGTATTGAAGATATCTCCACGTTGTTTCAGGGTGTAGATTGTGATATTGAAGATATCTCCACGTTGTTTCAGGGTGTAGATTGTGGTATTGAAGATATCTCCACGTTGTTTCAGGGTGTAGATTGTGGTATTGATGATATCTCCACGTTGTTTCAGGGTGTAGATTGTGATATTGATGATATCTCCACGTTGTTTCAGGGTGTAGATTGTGATATTGAAGATATCTCCACGTTGTTTCAGGGTGTAGATTGTGGTATTGATGATATCTCCACGTTGTTTCAGGGTGTAGATTGTGATATTGATGATATCTCCACGTTGTTTCAGGGTTTAGATTGTGGTATTGATGATATCTCCACGTTGTTTCAGGGTGTAGATTGTGGTATTGAAGATATCTCCACGTTGTTTCAGGGTGTAGATTGTGATATTGAAGATATCTCCACGTTGTTTCAGGGTGTAGATTGTGGTATTGAAGATATCTCCATGTTGTTTCAGGGTGTAGATTGTGGTATTGATGATATCTCCACGTTGTTTCAGGGTGTAGATTGTGATATTGAAGATATCTCCACGTTGTTTCAGGGTGTAGATTGTGATATTGATGATATCTCCACGTTGTTTCAGGGTGTAGATTGTGGTATTGATGATATCTCCACGTTGTTTCAGGGTGTAGATTGTGGTATTGAAGATATCTCCACGTTGTTTCAGGGTGTAGATTGTGGTATTGATGATATCTCCACGTTGTTTCAGGGTGTAGATTGTGGTATTGATGATATCTCCACGTTGTTTCAGGGTGTAGATTGTGGTATTGATGATATCTCCACGTTGTTTCAGGGTGTAGATTGTGATATTGATGATATCTCCACGTTGTTTCAGGGTGTAGATTGTGGTATTGATGATATCTCCATGTTGTTTCAGGGTGTAGATTGTGGTATTGATGATATCTCCACGTTGTTTCAGGGTGTAGATTGTGATATTGAAGATATCTCCATGTTGTTTCAGGGTGTAGATTGTGGTATTGATGATATCTCCACGTTGTTTTCACGTTGTTTCAGGGTGTAGATTGTGGTATTGATGATATCTCCACGTTGACTTCATGGTATTGATACCTTTTTTGTGGTATTGAAGATTCCACTTTGTTTGTGTAGATTGTGCCTTCAAAATCTCCACGTTGTTTCAGGGTGTAGAGTAAGATATCTCCACGTTTCAAATGGTATTCAGGGTGTAGATTGTGGTATTGATGATATCTCCACGTTCAGGGTGTAGATTGTGATATTGAAGATATCTTCAGGGTGTAGTCTTGTGGTATTGAAGATATCTCCATCGTTGTTTCAGGGTGTGTGGATTGTGATATCTCCACGTTGATGATATCTGTCACGTTGTTTCATGTTGGGTGTATTGAGACGTTGTTTGTGATATTGAAGATATCTCCACGTTGTTTCAGGGTGTAGATTGTGATATTGAAGATAACTCCACGTTGTTTCAGGGTGTAGATTGTGATATTGAAGATAACTCCACATTGTTTCAGGGTGTAGATTGTGATATTGAAGATATCTCCACGTTGTTTCAGGGTGTAGATTGTGGTATTGAAGATATCTCCACGTTGTTTCAGGGTGTAGATTGTGGTATTGAAGATACAGGGCTCCGGGCAGCCGAGCGGAAATGGAGGAAAACTCGCCTCCCTGCGGACCTGGCATCCTTTCACTCCCTCCTCTCTACATTTTCCTCCTCTGTCTCTGCTGCTAAAGCCACTTTCTACCACTCTAAATTCCAAGCATCTGCTTCTAACCCTAGGAAGCTCTTTGCCACCTTCTCCTCCCTCCTGAATCCTCCTCCCCCTCCCCCTCCTCCCTCTCTGCAGATGACTTCGTCAACCATTTTGAAAAGAAGGTCGACGACATCCGATCCTCGTTTGCTAAGTGAAACGACACCGCTGGTTCTGCTCACACCTCCCTACCCTGTGCTCTGACCTCTTTCTCCCCTCTCCCTCCAGATGAAATCTCGCGTCTTGTAACGGCCGGCCGCCCAACAACCTGCCCGCTCGACCCTATCCCCTCCTCTCTTCTCCAGACCATTTCCGGAGACCTTCTCCCTTACCTCACCTCGCTCATCAACTCATCCCTGACCGCTGGCTACGTCCCTTCCGTCTTCAAGAGAGCGAGAGTTGCACCCCTTCTGAAAAAACCTACACTCGATCCCTCCGATGTCAACAACTACAGACCAGTATCCCTTCTTTCTTTTCTCTCCAAAACTCTTGAACGTGCCGTCCTTGGCCAGCTCTCCCGCTATCTCTCTCAGAATGACCTTCTTGATCCAAATCAGTCAGGTTTCAAGACTAGTCATTCAACTGAGACTGCTCTTCTCTGTATCACGGAGGCGCTCCGCACTGCTAAAGCTAACTCTCTCTCCTCTGCTCTCATCCTTCTAGACCTATCGGCTGCCTTCGATACTGTGAACCATCAGATCCTCCTCTCCACCCTCTCCGAGTTGGGCATCTCCGGCGCGGCCCACACTTGGATTGCGTCCTACCTGACAGGTCGCTCCTACCAGGTGGCGTGGCGAGAATCTGTCTCCTCACCATGAGCTCTCACCACTGGTGTCCCCCAGGGCTCTGTTCTAGGCCCTCT
>NW_026289388.1:25000-32500 GCF_023373465.1 Oncorhynchus keta
TCACTCTCTCTCTTCTCTCTCTCTCTCTCTCTCTCTCTCTCTCTCTCTCTCTCTCGCTCTCTCTCGCTCTCTCTCTCTCTCTCTCTCTCTCTCTCTCTCTCTCGCTCTCTCTCTCTCTCTCTCTCTCTCGCTCTCTCTGTCTTTCTCTCTATCGTTCTCTCTATCTCTCTGTGTACCAAAGACAAACCTACAGTGTCCACAGTGGCCTCCGAGCCCCTCACTATTCATCACTATATATCTCATTATTTCTCAGATCCAGGCTCAAGCAGTGAGTGTCCTGTTCCTAGCGACTTGATGGAATACTGGAGAGGCGTATCTCCGTCCCTAGATGGAGCCTTTAAAGGAGAACTGCCCCTCTCTGATTTGGCCTCATTTTTATGGCCTGCTCCTCAAGAAATACTGGCGGCCATGACAGAAGGCAAAACGTGAGTTGTCTCGGGAGGGGGGTGTTTAGACGGGGGGTGTATCTTGGGTGTGTCCTTGAACCTTGACCTGCAGCTGTCCCCCCCCACCCACACACAATCAATCACAACAGACAACCCTTCTGCAGGTTGATGTTCATTAACTACAGGCAGATGTATGGAGAGATGTGTTGGAGAGGTCAGTAGCCTACAGAGTAAACAGGACAAGAATGCAACAGCTGATCATTTAAGTAGTTATTCTAAACTAAATGTTTTGATAGCTGCTCCTATGAGTTTTACTACAGACGTAGTCACAGGTCCACGTGGAGTAAACAACCCTTTACAGAATACAGTAGAATTTTAGAGTGGTCATACCTTCCTGTCTGGTGGTAATGGGGTTACCATGGTAACATGTCAGAGTGGTCATACCTTCCTGTCTGGTGGTAATGGGGTTACCATGGTAACATGTCAGAGTGGTCATACCTTCCTGTCTGGTGGTAATGGGGTTACCATGGTAACATGTCAGAGTGGTCATACCTTCCTGCCTGGTGGTAATGGGGTTACCATGGTAACATGTCAGAGTGGTCATACCTTCCTGCCTGGTGGTAATGGGGTTACCATGGTAACATGTCAGAGTGGTCATACCTTCCTGCCTGGTGGTAATGGGGTTACCATGGTAACATGTCAGAGTGGTCATACCTTCCTGTCTGGTGGTAATGGAGTTACCATGGTAACATGTCAGAGTGGTCATACATTCCTGTCTAGAGGTAATGGGGTTACCATGGTAACATGTCAGAGTGGTCATACCTTCCTGTCTTGAGGTAATGGGGTTACCATGGTAACATGTCAGAGTGGTCATACCTTCCTGCCTGGTGGTAATGGGGTTACCATGGTAACAAGTCAGAGTGGTCATACCTTCCTGCCTGGTGGTAATGGGGTTACCATGGTAACAAGTCAGAGTGGTCATACCTTCCTGCCTGGTGGTAATGGGGTTACCATGGTAACATGTCAGAGTGGTCATACCTTCCTGCCTGGTGGTAATGGGGTTACCATGGTAACATGTCAGAGTGGTCATACCTTCCTGCCTGGTGGTAATGGGGTTACCATGGTAACATGTCAGAGTGGTCATACCTTCCTGCCTGGTGGTAATGGGGTTACCATGGTAACATGTCAGAGTGGTCATACCTTCCTGCCTGGTGGTAACGGGGTTACCATGGTAACATGTCAGAATGGTCATACCTTCCTGCCTGGTGGTAATGGGGTTACCATGGTAACATGTCAGAGTGGTCATACCTTCCTGTCTGGTGGTAATGGGGTTACCATGGTAACATGTCAGAGTGGTCATACCTTCCTGCCTGGTGGTAATGGGGTTACCATGGTAACATGTCAGAGTGGTCATACCTTCCTGCCTGGTGGTAATGGGGTTACCATGGTAACATGTCAGAGTGGTCATATCTTCCTGCCTGGTGGTAATGGGGTTACCATGGTAACATGTCAGAGTGGTCATACATTCCTGTGTTGTGGTAATGGGGTTACCATGGTAACATGTCAGAGTGGTCATAACTTCCTGTCTTGTGGTAATGGGGTTACCATGGTAACATGTCAGAGTGGTCATAACGTCCTGTCTGGTAGTAATGGGGTTACCATGGTAACATGTCAGAGTTGTGATACCTTCCTGTCTTGTGGTAATGGCGTTACCATGGTAACATGTCAGAGTAGTCATACATTCCTGTCTTGTGGTAATGGGGTTACCATGGTAATATATCAGAGTGGTCATACATTCCTTTCTTGTGGTAATAGGGTTGTTACCATGGTAACATGTCAGAGTGGTCATACCTTCCTGTCTGGTAGTTATGGGGTTACCATTTTTACAACTAATATAAATAATATTGGTCTGTGCGTTACATCCTGTTATAATCATCTGTATGCAGACGATATGGTTATGTAAGCCATTGCACCAGCTATTGACCAAGCTATGTCTCTATTACCTGGTACTTCCTGTATACAGTCATGTTACATCCTGGTACTTCCTGTATACAGTCATGTTACATCCTGGTACTTCCTGTATATAGCCATGTTACATCCTGGTACTTCCTGTATATAGCCATGTTACATCCTGGTACTTCCTGTATATAGCCATGTTACATCCTGTGCTTCCTGTATATAGCCATGTTACATCCTGGTACTTCCTGTATATAGCCATGTTATTACCTGGTACTTCCTGTATATAGCCATGTTACATCCTGGTACTTCCTGTATATAGCCATGTTACATCCTGGTACTTCCTGTATATAGCCATGTTACATCCTGGTACTTCCTGTATATAAAGAAAAAAAGAAAAAGCCATGTCTCAGATTGGCCAATAAAAATAAAAGATTAAGATGGGCAAAGAACACAGACACTGGACAGAGGAACTCTGCCTAGAAGGCAAACATCCCGGTGTCGCCTCTTCAGTGTTCACTCAATGGATGGATCTCTCAAAGATCTAACATTTAAAAAAACATACTGATGAGCTAAAGTTAAAAAGCTTCAAATGGTATTCATCCCAACTGTAGAGGTTTGAGGAGCCTGGTTTGAGAGCTCCATGACAACAGGGTATTAATCCCAACTGTAGAGGTTTGAGGAGCCTGGTTTGAGAGCTCCATGACAACAGGGTATTAATCCCAACTGTAGAGGTTTGAGGAGCCTGGTTTGAGAGCTCCATGACAACAGGGTATTAATCCCAACTGTAGAGGTTTGAGGAGCCTGGTTTGAGAGCTCCATGACAACAGTGCAATCATCCCAAATTCCCTATATAGTGCACTACTTTTGACAAAGGCCCCATGAGGCTTTGGTCCGAAGTAGTGAACTAAACTGCCGATAGGGTGCCAATGTCTATGGTAGCATTCCCATAGACATTTTACAAGATGACTTCTGCAACAAGGACTGATGGTTTCCAAGAATCATATACTGGAGTGCACTGCAGGGTTCAATGTCATCTTCACCCCCCCCCCCCACCTCATCCTCCCTACGGTCCCAGCTCACACTGCCTTGGCTGGGCTTCTGTCATGGAGATGTGGCCTCTCAACAGGACATCCATGCTGAGCAGATTTTATACTGGAGGAGACAGGACCCAGAGTGGGTGTGTGTGTGTGTGTGTGTGTGTGTGTGTGTGTGTGTGTGTGTGTGTGTGTGTGTGTGTGTGTGTGTGTGTGTGTGTGTGTGTGTGTGTGTGTGTGTGTGTGTGTGTGTGTGTGTGTGTGTGTGTGTGTGTGTGTGTGTGTGTGTGTGTGTGTGGACGGGGTGGGGTGGGGTGGTAGTTGTGTGTGTGTCTGTGTGTGTGTGTGTGTGTGTGTGTGGATGGGGTGGTAGTTGTGTGTGTGTCTGTGTGTGTGTGTGTGGACGGGGTGGGGTGTGTGTGTGTGTGTGTGTGTGTGTGTGTGTGTGTGTGAGCGTGCGTGCGTGCGTGCGTGCGTGCGTGTGTGTGATGTAAAATATAAAAATACATGCCATTTATCACATACTTTTATCCAAAGGGCCTAACAATCAAGCCTAGATATGTCCTACTAGTCATCAATAAAGAAGTCTAAGTATATCGCTGCCTCAACAACCCCAGAGACAGATACGGTGTCAGAAGAGATCAATCGTTGTGTGTTTTCCATTATGAAGCATTTATGTATGAAACAATCCTCAGTGGCTCTGCCCTCACAGCTCTTTCTCCTGAGGCAATTGAATTGGCTTGTTTCTGACGGTAACACGACTGTGCCCTTGGAGCTCGTCCTCAGAGCACAGCGGATTTGTGTGGGGATTAAGGAAATTTAGTGAGAGAGGCAGGGAGAAAAAAGGAGAGAAGAGAGCGGGAGAGAGAGACGGAGAGAGGAGAAAGAAAGAGAGATAAAGAGAGAGAGACAGAGAGGGAGCAGAGAGACAGAAAGAGAGAGAGAGAGACGGAGGGAGAAGAAAGAAAGAGAGATAAAGAGAGAGAGAGACAGAGGGAGGAGAAAGAAAGAGAGATAAAGAGAGAGAGAGACAGAGGGAGGAGAAAGAAGGAGATAAAGAGAGAGAGAGAGAGAGAGAGAGAGAGAGAGAGGGAGGAGCAGAGAGACAGAAAGAGAGGGAGAAGATTGAGAGAGAGAGATAGAGAGAGAGAGGGAGAGAGAGAGAGAAAGAGTGTGAAACATTGTCCCATTCTCCAAATACTTTCTTCTCTTGTCGAAATGAGATCACATTTTCAATGCCTCCTTCAACCAGACCATGTCTTTGTCCCAAATCAAATCCATTGTTACAATAAGTGTAGACCTTACCGGGAAATGCTTACTTACGAGGCCCTTAACCAACAATGCAACAGTTTTTAAAAGTAAGTAAGAAAAATGTCCTAAATAAATAGTAACACAATAAAATAATAATAACTAATAGCTAAATGAAAGGTGTACCGGCAGTATAATCAATGTGCAAGGGGTTTGGGTTAGTTTTACCTGGGCACCATACTGGGGGAGCATTTGGGATGCAGATGTATTTATTTGAGAGCTTGTGTTCCTATGTGCTACGTCCTTCAGAGCTCAACTCACACAGCAGGTTCCCAGCAGCTAAAATGGCCTTTCAGAAATCAAGTCAGCTACCTACATGGCTTAAGAGGTATTGAGGGGAAATGGGATGAAGATTCCCGGGGGGGGGTGCTATTTTTTCCCGTACTGTGGGATACAAATTGTTGCTTACTGGAAAATACTCTTTCAAACACACGGTCACGTTGTACAGCGCCATTACGGCTATTCACAGGGCTATATTTTGGCCTTTATTGGAGCGGCACAATTGGCCCAGCTTTTCTCTCCTTCTAAAAACAGAAATAAATATTTTGGCCTTTACAAATATTATTTCTGCCTTTATTCAGATTACAATCGCTCTCTTTTTGTTTTTCTTTTCTTTTTTGAAAACGAAATAACCTCCCAAAAAATCGTTATATATATTATCCAGTTGAGGACAGTCATATAACGTCCCCTACATAAAGCTGAGTGACTCATTCATTCATGGCTTTGAATCAAAATAAATAATTAGCAACATTCTTCCTTTAATAACTAATATAATATAATATAATATATGCCATTTAGCAGACGCTTTTATCCAAAGCGACTTACAGTCATGTGTGCATACATTCTACGTATGGGTGGTCCCGGGAATCGAACCCACTACCCTGGCGTTACAAGCGCCATGCTCTACCAACTGAGCTACAGAAGGACCAAACTAAATGTTTTTGTTATCCTGACCTGGACACCATATATAGTGGTATAATAGGCCGTTGTGGGCTGTCAGCAGGACCATATACCTTTACCAACACCTCTCTGTATTTGGATACTTTGTGAATGGGGGCTCCGGAGTGGATGGGGGCTCCAGGGTGGATGGGGGCTCCGGAGTGGATGGGGGCTCCGGAGTGGATGGGGGCTCCGGAGTGGATGGGGGCTCCGGAGTGGATGGGGGCTCCGGAGTGGATGGGGGCTCCCGGAGTTGATGGGGGCTCCGGAGTGGATGGGGGCTCCGGAGTGGATGGGGGCTCCGGAGTGGATGGGGGCCCGGAGTGGATGGGGGCTCCGGAGTGGATGGGGGCTCCGGAGTGGATGGGGGCTCCGGAGTGGATGGGGGCTCCGGAGTGGATGGGGGCTCCCGGAGTTGATGGGGGCTCCGGAGTGGATGGGGGCTCCCGGAGTGGATGGGGGCTCCGGAGTGGATGGGGGCTCCGGAGTGGATGGGGGCTCCCGGAGTTGATGGGGGCTCCGGAGTGGATGGGGGCTCCCGGAGTTGATGGGGGCCCGGAGTGGATGGGGCTCCGGAGTGGA
Source organism: Oncorhynchus keta (assembly GCF_023373465.1). Classification (NCBI taxonomy): domain Eukaryota; kingdom Metazoa; phylum Chordata; class Actinopteri; order Salmoniformes; family Salmonidae; genus Oncorhynchus; species Oncorhynchus keta. The sequence goes on from NW_026289388.1 coordinate 31,209, forward strand.
TGGGGCCCGGAGTGGATGGGGGCTCCGGAGTGGATGGGGGCTCCCGGAGTTGATGGGGCTCCGGAGTGGATGGGGGCTCCCGGAGTTGATGGGGGCTCCGTAGTGGATGGGGGCTCCGGAGTGGATGGGGGCTCCCGGAGTTGATGGGGGCTCCCGGAGTTGATGGGGGCTCCGGAGTGGACGGGGCTCCCGGAGTTGATGGGGGCTCCAGAGTGATGGGGGCTCCAGAGTGGATGGGGGCTCCGGAGTGGATGGGGGCTCCAGAGTGATGGGGGCTCCAGAGTTGATGGGGCTCCCGAGTGATGGGGGCTCCGGAGTGGATGGGGGCTCCAGAGTTGATGGGGGCTCCAGAGTGATGGGGGCTCCCGCTTTGCAAAATGCGTTACTACAGTTGCAGGTTCAATACCCGTGGCTGGCCGGGAGACTCATGAATTGGCTTTTGTGTTTTAATTTCGAATCCTCCAATCCTCTATATGTAATTATTGGCGGAAAGTCAGGTCATATTTTTCCATATACAGTAGTCCTACCGTAGGCGACATATTCTCACTAGTGTTGAGTAATGTCCTGTTAAAAGTGGTCTAAGTCTTATTTATTAAAGGACATATTGAAGTTAGAAGCGAAAGGATATTTTTTTCCTCCACTGCGAATGACCACATAAACACCAGAGCATCACACACAACTGTAGAGGCTTTCTGAACCCGTTGATCTCTGAGGGAGGAGTCACTCTGACACAGTAATAATATGATTGGTTGATATTCTCTGAAGGAGGAGTCACTCTGACACAGTAATAATATGATTGGTTGATATTCTCTGAGGCAGGAGTCACTCTGACACAGTAATAATATGATTGGTTGATATTCTCTGAGGCAGGAGTCACTCTGACACAGTAGTAATATGATTGGTTGATATTCTCTGAGGCAGGAGTCACTCTGACACAGTAATAATATGATTGGTTGATATTCTCTGAGGCAGGAGTCACTCTGACACAGTAGTAATATGATTGGTTGATATTCTCTGAGGCAGGAGTCACTCTGACATGGTAGTAATATGATTGGTTGATATTCTCTGAAGCAGGAGTCACTCTGACACAGTAATAATATGATTGGTTGATACTCTCTGAGGCAGGAGTCACTCTGACACAGTACTAATATGATTGGTTGATATTCTCTGAAGCAGGAGTCACTCTGACACAGTACTAATATGATTGGTTGATATTCTCTGAAGCAGGAGTCACTCTGACACAGTAATAATATGATTGGTTGATATTCTCTGAGGCAGGAGTCACTCTGACA
>NW_026289388.1:37500-90000 GCF_023373465.1 Oncorhynchus keta
AATGTGGAGGCTATATACAGGGTGTTACGGTAGAGAGTCAATGTGGAGGCTATATACAGGGTGTTACGGTACAGAGTCAATGTGGAGGCTATATTCAAGGGGTACCGGTACAGAGTCAATGTAGAGGCTATATACAGGGTATTACGGTACAGAGTCAATGTGGAGGCTATTTACAGGGGGTACCAGTACAGAGTCAATGTGGAGGCTATATACAGGGGGTACCGGTACAGAGTCAATGTGGAGGCTATATACAGGGGTACCGGTACAGAGTCAATGTGGAGGCTATATACAGGGTGTTACGGTACAGAGTCAATGTGGAGGCTATATACTGGGTATTACGGTACAGAGTCAATGTGGAGGCTATATACAGGGTATTACGGTACAGGTGCATCGGTTAGTCGAGGTATTTGAGGTCAAATTTACATGTAGGTGGAGATATTAAAGTGATTTATGCATAGATAATAACAGAGAGTAGCAGCAGTATAGAAGAGGAGGCACACAATGCTAATAGTCTGGGTAGCCATTTGATTAGATGTTCAGTAGTCTTATGGCTTGGGGGTAGAAGCTGTTTAGGAGCCGATTAGATCTAGACTTGGCGCTCCGGTACCGCTTGCCGTGCGGTAGCAGAGAGAACAGTCTATGACTAGGGTGGCTGGAGTTTTTGACAATATTCTGGGCCTTCCTCGGACACCGCCTGGTATAGAGGTCCTGGATGGCAGGAAGCTCGGTCCCAGTGATGTACTGGGCCATACGCACTTCCTCTGTAGTGCCTTGCGGTCAGAGGCCGAGCAGTTGCCATACCAGGCAGTGAGACAACCAGTCAGGATTCTCTCGATGGTGCAGCTGTAGAACCTTTTGAGGATCAGAGGACCCATGCCAAATCTTATTTGTCTTCTGAGGGGAATAGGCTTTGTCGTGCCCTCTTCACGACAGTCTTGGTGTGCTTGGACCATGTTAGTTAGTTGGTGATGTCGACACCAAGGAACCTGAAGCTCTCAACCTGCTCCACTACAGCCCCGTCGGTGAGAATGGGGGCGTGGCTCCGTCCTCCTTTTCCTGTAGTCCACAATCATCTATTTTGTCTTTAACACATTGAGGGAGAGGTTGTTGTCCTGGAACTACGCGGCCAGGTCTCGTTGTTGTTGGTGATCAGCAAACTTAATGACGGTATTGGGGTCGTGTCTGGCCATGCAGTCATGGGTGAACAGGGAGTACAGGAGGGGACTGAGCACGCACGCCTGAGGAGTCCCGTTTTAACGATCAGTATGGCAGATGTGTAGATACCTACCCTTACCACCTGGGGGGCGGCCCGTCAGGAAGTCCAGGATCCAGTTGCAGAGGGAGATCTTTAGTCCCAGGGTCCGTACCTTAGTGATGTGCTTTGAGGGCGCTACAGTGTTGAACACTGAGCTGTAGTCAATGAATATGTGTTCCTTTTGTCCAAGTGTGAAAGGGCAGTGTGGAGTGCAATAGAGATTGTATCATCTGTGGATCTGTTGGGGCGGTATGCAAATTGGAGTGGTGGAGAGGGGTGGAGATGTGAGTGTTGACCAGCTCTTCAAAGCACTTCAAAGCACTTCAAGGCTACAGATGAGAGCGCTACGGATCGATAGTCGTTTAGGCAGGTTACCTCAGTGTTCTTGGGCACAGGGACTATGGTGGTCTGCTATGGTGGTCTGTATTACAAAGTCAGACAGGGAGAGGTTGAAAATGTCAGTGAAAACTCTTGCCAGTTGGTCAGCGCACGCTCGGAGTATACATCTTGGTAATCTATCTAGACTTGCGGCCATGTGAATGTTGACCTGTTTAAAGGTCTTACTCACATCGGCTGCGGAGAGCGTGATCACCTCGTCGTCTGGAACAGCTGGTGCTCTCATGCATGTTTCAGTGTTATTTGCCTCGAAGCGAGCATAGAATTGGTTTAGCTCGTCTGGTGTCACTGGGCGGGATTTCTTATAATCTTCCCAGGTTGGAGTCCCACTCCTTGAAAGCGGCAGCTCTACCCTGTAGCTCAGCGCGGGCGTCGCCTGTAATCCATGGCTTGTTGTTCAGGCATGTACATACAGTCACTGTGGGGGACGACATATCCGATGCACTTAAATCCGGTGACTGAGGTGGTATTTGATACATTATTAGGATCCCCATTTGCAGTTGCAAAAGCAGCAGCTAGTCTTCCTGGGGCTCCACACAAAACAGGAAACATAATACAGAACATCATTAGACAAGAACACGGAATACAGAACACAGAACACAGAACACGACCCATAATACAGAATGACATAATAACATCAATAGAGAAGAACACAGAACACAGAATACAGAACACAGAACACAGAACACGACCCATAATACAGAATGACATAATAACATCAATAGAGAAGAACACAGAACACAGAATACAGAACACAGAACACAGAACACTGACCCATAATACAGAATGACATAATAACATCAATAGAGAAGAACACAGAATACAGAACACAGAACACTGACCCATAATACAGAATGACATAATAACATCAATAGAGAAGAACACGGAATACAGAACACAGAACACAGAACACAGAACACAGAACACAGAATGACATAATAACATCATTAGACAAGAACATGGAATACAGAACACAGAACATGACCCATAATACAGAATGACATAGTAACATCAATAGAGAAGAACACAGAACACAGAACACAGAACACAGAACACAGAACACAGAACACAGAACATGACCCATAATACAGAATGACATAATAACATCAATAGAGAAGAACAGGTCAAGGACATAACTATATACAGTTTAAAGGCACACTGAGCCTACATATCAATTCATACACACAAACTATCTAGTTGAAACAGGGAGAGGCGTTGTGCCGCGAGGTGTTGCTTGATCTGTTTAATAAACCAGGTTTGCTGTTTATTTGAGCAACATGAGATAATATAATATAATAATAAGGATGGAAGGAAGTTCCATGCAATAACTGCTCTTTATAATACTGTATGTTGTTCTGATTTGTTCTGGATTTGGGGACTGTGAAAAGACCCCTGGTGGCATGTCTGGTGGGATAAGTGTGTGTGTCAGAGCTGTGGGTAAGTTGACTACGCAAACCATTTCAACATTAATGGTTCTTATAAAAATAAGAAGTGATGCAGTCAGTCTCTCCTCAACTCTTAACCAAGAGAGACTGGCAGCATAGTAATTATATCAGCCATCTGAATATGATTAAGAGCAAAACGTGCTGCTCTGTTCTGGGCCAGCTGCAGTTTAAATAGGTCTTTCCTTACAACACTGGACCACACGACTGGACAATAATCAAGATAAGATAAAACTAGAGCCTGCAGAACTTGCTTTTTGGAGTGTGGTGTCAAAAAATCAGAGCAGCTCTTTATTACGGCTCGACCTCTCTCCATCTTTACAAACCATTGAATATAAATGTTTTAACCATGACAGATTACAATCTAAGGTAATGCCAAGTCATTTAGTCTCCTCAACTTGTTCAACAGCCACACCATTCAATTCCAGATTCAGCTGAGGTCTAGAACTTAAAGAATGATTTATACCAAATACAACGCTCTAAGTTCTAGAGATGTTCAGTACCAATTAATTACTGGCCACCCATTCCAAAACAGACTGCAACTCTTTGTTAAGGGTTTCAGTGACTTCATTAGCTGTGGTTGCTGATGCATATATGGTTGAATCATCAGTATACATGGACACACAGGCTTTGATTAATGCCAGTGGCAGATCATTGGTAAAAAAAAAAAATAGAAAAGAGTGGAGGGCCTAGAGAGCTGCCCTGCGGTGTACCGCACTTTACATGTTTGACATTAGAGAAGCTTCCATAAAAGAGTTGAGCTCAATTAGATAGATAGCTCTGAATCCACAATATGGCAGAGGTTGAAAAGCCACAACACACAAGCTCTCAACAACAGGTTATGGTCAATAAACATCAAAGGCTACATTGAAATCTAACAGTACCGCTCCCACAATCCTATTATTATCAATTTCAATCAACCAATCATCAGTCATTTGTGTCAGTGCAGTGCATGTTGAGTGCCCTTCTCTATAAGCCTCGCTGAAAGTCTGTTGTTAATTTGTTTACAGAGAAATACCATTGTATTTGGTCAAACACTATTTTTTTCCAACAGTTTGCTAAGACCTGGTAGCAAACTGATAGGGCTGCTGTTAGAACCAGTAATGGCCGCTTTACCACCCGTGGGTAGTAGAATTACTTTGGCTTCACTCCAGGCCTGAGGACAAAGACATTCCTCTCGACAAATAGGAGTGGATATAGAGTCAGCTACCATCCTCAGTATCTTTCCATCTAAGTTGTCAATGCAAGGAGGTTTGTCATTGTTGATCGATAACAATATTTTTTCCATCTCTCCCCACACTAACTTTACAAAATTCAAACTCGCAACTGCTTTTCTTTCATTATTTGTTTTCTTTATGCATGAATACAATGGCTCACTGTTTGTTGTTGGCATTTCCCGTCTAAGTTTGCCCACTTTGCCAATGAAATTATCATTAATTAAAATAATTGGCAACATCCTATGGTTTTGTGATGAATAAGCCATCTGATTCGATGAAAGATGGATCTGAATTTGTAGTTCTGCCCATAATTTCCTTTAAAGTATTCCAAAGTTTTTTTTTCTCTCCAATCATTCTTTATATCATTGATCTTGGCTTCATAGTAAAGTTTCTTCTTCTATTTGTTGAGTTCAGTCAAATCATTTCTCAATTTATCAGTCAGATGTGCGGCCAAACTTATTAGCCACTACCTTTGCCACATCTCTTTCAACCATACAGTTTTTTTTAAATTCCTCATCAATCCATGGAGCCTTAACAGTTCTACTCCTCAAAGCCATGGAGCCTTAACAGTTCTACTCCTCCAATCCACGTAGCCTTAACAGTTCTACTCCTCAAAGCCATTGGATGAATCCTGGAACATATTCCAACTTAAATTCCAGTCTCTGTGCCAGTAAAACAGTCCTGTGGCTTAGCATCTCCGTCATCTGACCACTTCCGTAATGAGCGAGTCACTGGTACTTCCTGCTTTAGTTTGTGCTTATAAGCAGGAATCAGGAAGATCAAATGATGGTCAGATTTTCCAAACGGAGTGAGATCTTTGTTCGCTTCTCTTTGTGTGGAGTAAAGGTGGTCTAGTTTTTTCCCTCTCTGGTTGCACATGTGACATGCTGGTAGAAATTATGTAAAAACGGATTTAAGTTTGCCTGCATTAAAATCTCCGGCCACCAGGAGCGCCGCTTCTGGGTGAAAATTATCTTGTTTGCTTATGGTTTTGTACAGCTCATTGAGTGAGGTCTTAGTGCCAACATCGGTTTGTGGTGGTAAATAGACGGCTACCAAAAATATAGATGAAAACTCTCTTGGTAGATAATATGGTCCACAGCTTATCATCAGGTGAGCAATACCTCGAGACCACCTTAATATTAGACACAGTGCGCCAGCTGCCGATGCTTGGAAAACCCAGCCAACTGTTTATTATCTGTGTCGTCGACTCGCTGAAACATAAGATATTACATTTTTTTCATGTCCCGTTGTTAGGATGGTCTCGAACGGAGCTCATCCTGTTTATTCTCTAGTGATGGCACGTTGGCTAATAGAACGGATGGTAGAGGCGGGTTATTCACTCACCGACAAATTCTCACCCTGATCTCCGCCCACAGTATTTCCTTATTTTTCATCATGTGAATGACTGGGATTTGGGTCTTGTCTGGGAGCAACATTATCTCCATCCTGTCTGACTCATTAAAGAAAACATCTTAGTCCAGTTCGAGGTGAGTAATCGCTGTTCTGATTATCCAGAAGCTCTTCTCGGTCGTAATAGACGGTAGCATCAACATTATTATATTATAACATTTATATAATTATATATTATTATAACATTAACACACACAAAATGGCACAATTGGTTAGGAGTAAAATGGCAGCCATCCCCTCCGGATCCGTTCTTCCTATCCTATTGTCATGAGTCTTGTCCTGGAGGCAGAACTGAGCGATTTCCCCTTAGATAGGCCAGTTGCGAAGACAATATTGGCCAAATTATACATTTAAGGTTAGGGTTAGGGTTAGGGGTTAAAGTTAGGTTTAGGGTTAGGGGTTAGGGTTAGGGTTGGGTTTAGAGTTAGGGTTAGGGGTTAGGGTTAGGGTTGGGGTTAGAGTTAGGGTTAGGGTTGGGGTTAGGGTTAGCAGTGTGGGTTAGGGTTAGAGTTAGGGTTAGGTTAAGGGTTAGGGTTGGGGTTAGGGTTAGGGTTAAGATTCGAGTTTAAAATGACTTTGTGGCTGTGCTTTATTGTCCACTCTGCAGAGATGCCTCCAGAACAAGCTGAATGATGAAAAATGCTAACCTGCTACAAGGAACCCAAACCCCCTCTCTGTGTTGACCTGGATAGAGGCTAGAGGTCAGAGGTCAGGGGTGATGGGCCTTTATCAGTGGACTCATTCCTCATTAAAAACTCTACCGATACAATGACTGTGCAGTTCAACAAAGGTTAAATAATATGTTTTATTTAAATAAATAAAAGTCCAAAATGGCAACCTTATCCCTATATAGTGCACTACATCTGGGCAAAAGAAGTGCACTATATAGGGAAAAGGGTTCCATTTAAGACCGTATCAATATCTGGGTGATTCTAGTTTGTTGGTAGAAGAATATAATGTATTGAAGTGATATGAGAAGTTTCAAATACTTTCTATATTTCTATTTCTATACTCAAACACACTGTCTGAGAAAGAAAACTGAATCTAACTGAGGAAGAAGGACATACCTGGATCCCACCAGAGATACACTGTAGAGAAAGAGCGAGACAACACGCAAACATTTGATCTGTTTACCGCGTATTTTACAAATCATTTATACGATTGTAAATGGAGGCATTTTCTGCTAAACTGTGAATCTTTCTAGAGAGCTTCTCTCTGAACCTGATCCTTATATTGCTATTATATTACACGACGTGAACCACTTCCGTTGATAACTGCACAAGCATTTCGCTACACTCGCATTAACATCTGCTAACCATGTGTATGTGACAAATAAAAATTTGATTTGAACGTAATCCAATTGGACTAATTGAATCTAACTAGACTAATTACTTCATATAATAAACCATAATGTAGTTCAATCCACACTTCAACCCACAATTCCCAAGTCATCTCTCTCTCTGTGTTGCCGAGGCAGTGAATAGGATGTAGAACAATACATTCTTACAGGGAATTGCAACAAAAAAAGTTGAAATTAAAAAAAGGCCCCCTCTCTCCTTCCTTCCTTCCCTCCCTCCCTCCTCCCTTCTTTGAATAATTGGAACGAGGGGAGCTAAACAGAGGCTGAGAGGCACAACACTGTTATCTCCCAAATGGCTCTGGTTCACGAGCCTAGCTAGTGTCCTTCTCTGCATGGTAGACAAGGTCAGCTGTCAACTGAACATTCATCTCCCTGAGTGGGCCTAGAGAGAGAGAGAGTGTGTGTATTCCAAATGGTACCCTATTCCATATGTAGTGCACTACTTTTGACCAGGACCCATAGGGCTCTGTTCAAAAGTAGTGCACCGTGTAGGGAATAGTGTGCCATTTGGACTCAGACAGAGGCTTCTCGCTGCCCTCCGAGACACACGGCACATTTGGGTTCATTACTGTAAATCTCAATGCCCGGCTGTATGATATACGGCGCTTCGCAAAAGTATTTATCCCCTCGGCGTTTTTCCTATTTTGTTTCATTACAACCTGTAATTTAAATGGATTTTTATTTAGATTTCATGTAATGTAGACACAAAATAGTCCCAAATGGTGAAGTGAAATGAAATGAAAAACTTTAAAGTGGTGTGTCTGTATTCACCCCCTTTTACTATGAAGCCCCTAACTGGTGGTGTGTCTGTATTCACCCCCTTTTACTATGAAGCCCCTAAATAAGATCTGGTGCAACCAGTTACCTTCAGAAGTCACATAATTAGTTAAATAATGTAATAATAATAACAACCTGCGTTCAATATAAGTGTCACATGATCTCACTATATATACACACATATTCTGAAAGGCCCCGGAGTCTGCAAAACCACTAAAGCACGGGGCACCATGAAGACCAAGGAGGTCAGGGATGAAGTAGTGGACAAGTACAGATCAGGGATGGGATACAAAACAACATCAGAAACATTGAACATCCCACTAAATACATTATTATTAAATAGAAAGAATAAGACACCGAAACAGACCAGACAAGAGAGACCAGACAAGAGAGGGCCTCCCACCAAAACAGACCAGACAACCAGAGGGCCTCCCACCCAAAACAGACCAGACAAGAGAGGGCCTCCCACCAAAACAGACCAGACAAGAGAGGGCCTCCCACCAAAACAGACCAGACAAGAGAGGGCCTCCCACCAAAACAGACCAGACAAGAGAGGGCCTCCCACCAAAACAGACCAGACAAGAGAGGGCCTCCCACCAAAACAGACCAGACAAGAGAGGGCCTCCCACCAAAACAGACCAGACAAGAGAGGGCCTCCCACCAAAACAGACCAGACAAGAGAGGGCCTCCCACCAAAACAGACCAGACAAGAGAGGGCCTCCCACCAAAACAGACCAGACAAGAGAGGGCCTCCCACCAAAACAGACCAGACAAGAGAGGGCCTCCCACCAAAACAGACCAGACAAGAGAGGGCCTCCCACCAAAACAGACCAGACAAGAGAGGGCCTCCCACCAAAACAGACCAGACAAGAGAGGGCCTCCCACCAAAACAGACCAGACAAGAGAGGGCCTCCCACCAAAACAGACCAGACAAGAGAGGGCCTCCCACCAAAACTCACGGACCAGACAAGAGAGGGCCGCCCACCAAAACAGACCAGACAAGAGAGACCAGACAAGAGAGGGCCTCCCACCAAAACAGACCAGACAAGAGAGGGCCGCCCACCAAAACTCACGGACCAGACAAGAGAGGGCCACCCACCAAAACAGACCAGACAAGAGAGACCAGACAAGAGAGGGCCTCCCACCAAAACAGACGAGACAAGAGAGACCAGACAAGAGAGGGCCTCCCACCAAAACAGACCAGACAAGAGAGGGCCTCCCACCAAAACAGACCAGACAAGAGAGGGCCTCCCACCAAAACAGACCAGACAAGAGAGGGCCTCCCACCAAAACAGACCAGACAAGAGAGGGCCGCCCACCGAAACAGACCAGACAAGAGAGACCAGACAAGAGAGTGCCTCCCACCAAAACAGACCAGACAAGAGAGGGCCTCCCACCAAAACAGACCAGACAAGAGAGGGCCTCCCACCAAAAACTCACAGACCAGACAAGAGAGGGCCTCCCACCAACACTCACTAGACCAGACAAGGAGGGCCGCCCACCAAAACTCACAGACCAGACAAGAGAGGGCCGCCCACCAAAACTCACAGACCAGACAAGGAGGGCCGCCCACCAAAACTCACAGACCAGACAAGAGAGGGCCGCCCACCAAAACTCACAGACCAGACAAGAGAGGGCCGCCCACCAAAACTCACTAGACCAGACAAGAGAGGGCCGCCCACCAAAACTCACAGACCAGACAAGAGAGGGCCTCCCACCAAAACTCACAGACCAGACAAGAGAGGTCCTCCCACCAAAACTCACTAGACCAGACAAGGAGGGCCGCCCACCAAAACTCACTAGACCAGACAAGAGAGGGCCTCCCACCAAAACTCACTAGACCAGACAAGGAGGGCCGCCCACCAAAACTCACAGAACAGACAAGAGAGGGCCTCCCACCAAAATTCACAGACCAGACAAGAGAGGGCCTCCCACCAAAACTCACAGACCAGACAAGGAGAGCCCCCCACCAAAACTCACAGACCAGACAAGAGAGGGCCTCCCACCAAAACTCACAGACCAGACAAGGAGGGCCGCCCACCAAAACTCACAGACCAGACAAGAGAGGGCCTCCCACCAAAACTCACAGACCAGACAAGAGAGGGCCTCCACCAAAACTCATAGACCAGACAAGAGAGGGCCTCCCACCAAAACTCACAGACCAGACAAGAGAGGGCCGCCCACCAAAACTCACAGACCAGACAAGAGAGGGCCTCCCACCAAAACAGACCAGACAAGGAGGGCCGCCCACCAAAACTCACAGAACAGACAAGGAGGGCATTAATCAGAGAAGCAACAAAGAGACCAAAGATAACCCTGAAGGAGCTGCAAAGCTCCACAGCGGAGATTGGAGTATCTGTTCATAGGACCACTTTAAGCCGTACACTCCACAGAACTGGGCTTTACTCGAGAGTACCCAGACAAAAGCCATAGCTTAAAGAAAAAAATAAGCAAACGCCATTGGTGTTCTCCTAAAAAGGCATGTGGGAGACTCCCCAAACATACGGAATAAGGGACTCTGGTCAGATGAGACTAAAATGTAGCTTTTTAGCCATCAAGAAAAATGATATTTCTGGCGCAAACCCAACACCTCTCATCACCCCGAGACACCATCCCAATGTTTTTCATTGGAAACTGGTCAGAATTGAAGGAATGATGGATGGGGCTAAATACAGGAAAATACTTGAGGGAAACCTGTTGCAGCCTTCCAGAGATTTGAGACTGGGACGGAGGTTCACCTTCCAGCAGGATAATGACCCTAAGCATACTGCTAAAGCAACACTCGAGTGGTTTAAAACCAGTTAGGGCTAGGCAGAATACTGCCCCCTTTGGAGGAATTGCGTGCCCATAGTAAACTGAAAATAAATCTTTCCAAAATTGCTAATATATGCATAGAATTATTATTATTGGATAGAAAACACTCTAAAGCTTCTAAAACCATTTGAATTATGTTTGTAAGTATAGCAGAACTCACAGGGCAGGCAATCTCCCAAACTATTTTTGGAGTACTAAAAGTTGGGGCAACTTTGACATCATTCCCCCTTCCCAACCAGCTATGGATCTGGAGACACTTTCTATGTCTTCCACTAGCTGTCCTCATTCAGTACACCGTTTAATTGTGCAAATCCCGCGAGCTTTGACCCTTTGCGAGGCGAAAGAGTGGATGTCGCGAGAAAATACATGGGGGCTAGAGCGAGCGTTGGGAACAGGTCTGTCTTTGTTCCAGCCTGCCTCAGAAGAAGCACGATTGTCTAGTAGACTTGAGAATCGTTTTGTACGTTTAAAACTTCCTAAATCTTGATTCTGCACTTAGTTTGACCAGTTTAGTCGACATATAATATGTCATTTTGAAGTTTTGATGCGCAACTTTTCTGGACCAGAAGTAATTTTGGATGCATTTCAGCTGGAACTCGTAGCATATGCTAATACAAAGACACACACATTGAAACCAAACGATGTATTGGGTAAGTATGACTACTTCCACTACATTCTGATCGAAGACCATCAAAGGTAAGGGAATATTTATGTTGTAATTTTGTGTTTCTGTTGACTCCAACATAGTGGAGAAATATTGCTTATGTCTGAGCGCCGTCTCAGATTATTGAATAATGAACGATTTCTGTAACGTTAAAAAGAAATGTGACAAAGCGATTGCATTAAGAAGCAGTGTATATTTCTAACTATATGTAGAACATGTATATTTAGTCAAAGTTTATGATGTGTATTGCTGTTATCTGGCGTTATCTGGCGGAGCTATCTATAATTTCTCCGGATTTTTTTTTGTGCATTTTCTGAACATGGCGTCAATGTAAACAGAGATTTATGGATATAAATGGCATATTATTGAAAAAAAAACATAAATGTACTGTGTAACATGTCCTATTACTGTCATCTGATGAAGATTTTCAAAAGGTTAGTGAATTATTTTTCTTTTAATCCTGCTTTTGTTATTGCATCTTTTGTTCAACAAAATGGCTACATATCGTCTGTGTCTTGGTGGTGGTTTGACATACATATGTGCTATGTTTTCACCCTAAAACATTTTAGAAATCTGACTCGCTGGGTAGATGAACAAGGTGTTTATCTTTCATTTGAGCTATTGTACTAAGAATATTTTTGCATTCTGTGCGCCACTGTTTCAGTTGAGCGGGGGGGGGGTGGTACCCCTAGGGGAACCTGTACCCTTAACACGTTAATAAAGGGAAACATTTAAATGTCTTGGAATGGCCTAGTCAAAGACCAGACCTCAATCCATATGAGAGTCTGTTGTATGACCTAAAGATTTCTGTACACCAGTGGAACCAATCCAACTTAAAGGAGCTGGAGGAGTTTTGCCTTGAAGAATGGGCAAAAAGCCCAGTGGCTCGAGGTGCCAAGCTTATAGAGACATACCCCAAGAGGCTTGCAACTGTAATTGCTGCAAAAGGTGATCTACAAAGTATTGACTTTGTGGGGGGTGAATAGTTATGCACACTCAAGTTTTTTTTTAGCTTTTTTTTGCCTAATATCTTGTTTGTACCACTTGGAATTGGTAGGCATGTTGTGTAAATCAAATTAAAACCCCCCCAAAATATTTTAATTCCAGGTTGTAAGGCAAACAAAATAGGAAAAATGTCAAAGGGGTGAATACTTTCACAAGCCACTGTATCTCTGTGTATCAGTGACCACACCTCCAAGGTTACGTCCCAAATGGAACCCTGTTCCTTATATGGTTGTATCCGAATGGAACCCTGTTCCTTATTGGGTTATATCCCAAATGGAACCCTGTTCCTTATATGGTTGTATCCCAAATGGAACCCTGTTCCTTATATGGTTGTATCCAAATGGAACCCTGTTCCTTATCCCAAATGGGTTATATCCCAAATGGAACCCTGTTCCTTATATGGTTGTATCCGAATGGAACCCTGTTCCTTATATGGTTGTATCCGAATGGAACCCTGTTCCTTATATGGTTGTATCCAAATGGAACCCTGTTCCTTATATGGTTGTATCCGAATGGAACCCTGTTCCTTATATGGTTGTATCCCAAATGGAACCCTGTTCCTTATATGGTTGTATCCCGAATGGAACCCTGTTCCTTATTGGGTTGTATCCCAAATGGAACCCTGTTCCTTATATGGTTGTATCCAAATGGAACCCTGTTCCTTATGGTTATATCCCAAATGGAACCCTGTTCCTTATATGGTTGTATCCCAAATGGAACCCTGTTCCTTATATGGTTGTTATCCCAAATGGAACCCTGTTCCTTATTGGTTATTTCCCAAATGGAACCCTGTTCCTTATATGGTTGCATCCCAAATGGAACTCTGTTCCTTATTGGGTTATAATCCCAAATGGAACCCTATTCCTTATATGGTTGTATCTCAATTGGAGCTCTGTTCCTTATATGGTTGTATCTCAATGGAGCCCTGTTCCTTATATGGTTGCATGCCAAATGGAACTCTGTTCCTTATATGGTTATATCCCAAATGGAACCCTATTCCTTATGTTGTGGACTACTTTCAACCAGGCACAATAACTGTTGTTGTTTATGTTGTTGTATTTTAGGCCTGGTGCTGTATTTAAGGCCTGGTGCTGTATTTAAGGTCTGGTGCTGTATTTAAGGTCTGGTGCTGTATTCAAGGCCTGGTGCTGTATTTAAGGCCTGGTGCTGTATTTAAGGCCTGGTGCTGTATTAAAGGCATGGTGCTGTATTTAAGGCCTGCTGTATTAAAGGCCTGGTGCTGTATTAAAGGCCTGGTGCTTATTAAAGGCCTGGTGCTGTATTAAAGGCCTGGTGCTTCATCCTAAAGGCCTGGTGCTGTATTCAAGGCCTGGTGCTGTATTAAAGGCCTGGTGCTGTATTCAAGGCCTGGTTCTGTATTAAAGGCCTGGTGCTGTATTTAAGGCCTGGTGCTGTATTAAAGGCCTGGTGCTGTATTCAAGGCCTGGTGCTGTATTAAAGGCCTGGTGCTGTATTCAAGGCCTGGTGCTGTATTAAAGGCCTGGTGCTGTATTCAAGGCCTGGTGCTGTATTAAAGGCCTGGTGCTGTATTAAAGGCCTGGTGCTGTATTCAAGGCCTGGTGCTGTATTCAAGGCCTGGTGCTGTATTTAAGGCCTGGTGCTGTATTAAAGGCCTGGTGCTGTATTAAAGGCCTGGTGCTGTATTAAAGGCCTGGTGCTGTATTAAAGGCCTGGTGCTGTATTAAAGGCCTGGTGCTGTATTTAAGGCCTGGTGCTGTATTAAAGGCCTGGTGCTGTATTTAAGGCCTGGTGCTGTATTAAAGGCCTGGTGCTGTATTAAAGGCCTGGTGCTGTATTTAAGGCCTGGTGCTGTATTAAAGGCCTGGTGCTGTATTAAAGGCCTGGTGCTGTATTCAAGGCCTGGTGCTGTATTAAAGGCCTGGTGCTGTATTCAAGGCCTGGTGCTGTATTTAAGGCCTGGTGCTGTATTTAAGGCCGGGTGCTGTATTAAAGGCCTGGTGCTGTATTCAAGGCCTGGTGCTGTATTTAAGGCCTGGTGCTGTATTTAAAGACGGGTGCTGTATTAAAGGCCTGGTGCTGTATTTAAGGCCTGGTGCTGTATTTAAGGCCTGGTGCTGTATTTAAGGCCTGGTGCTGTATTAAAGGCCTGGTGCTGTATTAAAGGCCTGGTGCTGTATTAAAGGCCTGGTACTGTATTAAAGGCCTGGTGCTGTATTCAAGGCCTGGTGCTGTATTTAAGGCCTGGTGCTGTATTAAAGGCCTGGTGCTGTATTAAAGGCATGGTGCTGTATTAAAGGCCTGGTGCTGTATTAAAGGCCTGGTGCTGTATTAAAGGCCTGGTGCTGTATTCAAGGCCTGGCGCTATATTAAAGGCCTGGCGCTGTATTAAAGGCCTGGTGCTGTATTCAAGGCCTGGTGCTGTATTTAAGGCCTGGTGCTGTATTAAAGTCCTGGTGCTGTATTAAAGGCCTGGGGCTGTATTTAAGGCCTGGTGCTGTATTAAAGGCCTGGTGCTGTATTAAAGGCCTGGTGCTGTATTAAAGGCCTGGTGCTGTATTTAAGGCCTGGTGCTGTATTAAAGGCCTGGTGCTGTATTCAAGGCCTGGTGCTGTATTTAAGGCCTGGTGCTGTATTAAAGGCCTGGTGCTGTATTAAAGGCCTGGCACTATATTCAAGGCCTGGTGCTGTATTAAAGGCATGGTGCTGTATTTAAGGCCTGGGGCTGTATTAAAGGCCTGGTGCTGTATTAAAGGCCTGGTGCTGTATTAAAGGCCTGGTGCTGTATTCAAGGCCTGGTGCTGTATTAAAGGCCTGGTGCTGTATTAAAGGCCTGGTGCTGTATTAAAGGCCTGGTGCTGTATTAAAGGCCTGGCGCTGTATTAAAGGCCGGGTGCTGTATTAAAGGCCTGGTGCTGTATTAAAGGCCGGGTGCTGTATTTAAGGTCTGGTGCTGTATTCAAGGCCTGGTGCTGTATTTAAGGCCTGGTGCTGTATTTAAGGCCTGGTGCTGTATTAAAGGCCTGGTGCTGTATTAAAGGCCTGGTGCTGTATTTAAGGCCTGGTGCTGTATTAA
This sequence comes from Oncorhynchus keta, assembly GCF_023373465.1. Taxonomy (NCBI): domain Eukaryota; kingdom Metazoa; phylum Chordata; class Actinopteri; order Salmoniformes; family Salmonidae; genus Oncorhynchus; species Oncorhynchus keta. Next base: position 52,899 of record NW_026289388.1, read on the forward strand.
AGGCCTGGTGCTGTATTTAAGGCATGGTGCTGTATTTAAGGCCTGGTGCTGTATTAAAGGCCTGGTGCTGTATTAAAGGCCTGGTGCTGTATTAAAGGCCTGGTGCTGTATTTAAGGCCTGGGGCTGTATTAAAGGCCTGGTGCTGTATTAAAGGCCTGGTGCTGTATTTAAGGCCTGGTGCTGTATTAAAGGCCTGGTGCTGTATTCAAGGCCTGGTGCTGTATTAAAGGCCTGGTGCTGTATTAAAGGCCTGGTGCTGTATTAAAGGCCTGGTGCTGTATTAAAGGCCTGGCGCTGTATTAAAGGCCGGGTGCTGTATTAAAGGCCTGGTGCTGTATTAAAGGCCGGGTGCTGTATTTAAGGTCTGGTGCTGTATTCAAGGCCTGGTGCTGTATTTAAGGCCTGGTGCTGTATTTAAGGCCTGGTGCTGTATTAAAGGCCTGGTGCTGTATTAAAGGCCTGGTGCTGTATTTAAGGCCTGGTGCTGTATTAAAGGCCTGGTGCTGTATTTAAGGCATGGTGCTGTATTTAAGGCCTGGTGCTGTATTAAAGGCCTGGTGCTGTATTAAAGGCCTGGTGCTGTATTAAAGGCCTGGTGCTGTATTTAAGGCCTGGTGCTGTATTAAAGGCCTGGTGCTGTATTAAAGGCCGGGTGCTGTATTAAAGGCCTGGTGCTGTATTCAAGGCCTGGTGCTGTATTAAAGGCCTGGTGCTGTATTAAAGGCCTGGTGCTGTATTAAAGGCCTGGTGCTGTATTAAAGGCCTGGTGCTGTATTCAAGGCCTGGTGCTGTATTAAAGGCCTGGCGCTGTATTCAAGGCCTGGTGCTGTATTCAAGGCCTGGTGCTGTATTAAAGGCCTGGTGCTGTATTCAAGGCCTGGTGCTGTATTAAAGGCCTGGCGCTGTATTAAAGGCCTGGTGCTGTATTTAAGGTCTGGTGCTGTATTCAAGGCCTGGTGCTGTATTCAAGGCCTGGTGCTGTATTAAAGGCCTGGGGCTGTATTAAAGGCCTGGTGCTGTATTAAAGGCCTGGTGCTGTATTAAAGGCCTGGTGCTGTATTAAAGGCCTGGTGCTGTATTCAAGGCCGGGTGCTGTATTTAAGGTCTGGCGCTGTATTAAAGGCCTGGTGCTGTATTTAAGGTCTGGTGCTGTATTAAAGGCCTGGTGCTGTATTAAATGCCTGGTGCTGTATTAAAGGCCTGGTGCTGTATTAAAGGCCTGGTGCTGTATTTAAGGCCTGGTGCTGTATTAAAGGCCTGGTGCTGTATTCAAGGCCTGGTGCTGTATTTAAGGTCTGGCGCTGTATTCAAGGCCTGGTGCTGTATTTAAGGTCTGGTGCTGTATTAAAGGCCTGGTGCTGTATTTAAGGCCTGGTGCTGTATTAAAGGCCTGGGGCTGTATTAAAGGCCTGGTGCTGTATTAAAGGCCTGGGGCTGTATTAAAGGCCTGGTGCTGTATTAAAGGCCTGGTGCTGTATTCAAGGCCTGGTGCTGTATTTAAGGCCTGGTGCTGTATTAAAGGCCTGGTGCTGTATTAAAGGCCTGGTGCTGTATTAAAGGCCTGGGGCTGTATTAAAGGCCTGGTGCTGTATTAAAGGCCTGGGGCTGTATTAAAGGCCTGGTGCTGTATTAAAGGCCTGGTGCTGTATTTAAGGCATGGTGCTGTATTTAAGGCCTGGTGCTGTATTAAAGGCCTGGTGCTGTATTAAAGGCCTGGTGCTGTATTAAAGGCCTGGTGCTGTATTTAAGGCCTGGGGCTGTATTAAAGGCCTGGTGCTGTATTAAAGGCCTGGTGCTGTATTTAAGGCCTGGTGCTGTATTAAAGGCCTGGTGCTGTATTCAAGGCCTGGTGCTGTATTAAAGGCCTGGTGCTGTATTAAAGGCCTGGTGCTGTATTAAAGGCCTGGTGCTGTATTAAAGGCCTGGCGCTGTATTAAAGGCCGGGTGCTGTATTAAAGGCCTGGTGCTGTATTAAAGGCCGGGTGCTGTATTTAAGGTCTGGTGCTGTATTCAAGGCCTGGTGCTGTATTTAAGGCCTGGTGCTGTATTTAAGGCCTGGTGCTGTATTAAAGGCCTGGTGCTGTATTAAAGGCCTGGTGCTGTATTAAAGGCCTGGTGCTGTATTTAAGGCCTGGTGCTGTATTAAAGGCCTGGTGCTGTATTTAAGGCCTGGTGCTGTATTTAAGGCCTGGTGCTGTATTAAAGGCCTGGTGCTGTATTAAAGGCCTGGTGCTGTATTAAAGGCCTGGTGCTGTATTTAAGGCCTGGTGCTGTATTAAAGGCCTGGTGCTGTATTAAAGGCCTGGTGCTGTATTAAAGGCCTGGTGCTGTATTCAAGGCCTGGTGCTGTATTAAAGGCCTGGTGCTGTATTAAAGGCCTGGTGCTGTATTAAAGGCCTGGTGCTGTATTAAAGGCCTGGTGCTGTATTCAAGGCCTGGTGCTGTATTAAAGGCCTGGTGCTGTATTCAAGGCCTGGTGCTGTATTCAAGGCCTGGTGCTGTATTAAAGGCCTGGTGCTGTATTCAAGGTCTGGTGCTGTATTAAAGGCCTGGCGCTGTATTAAAGGCCTGGTGCTGTATTTAAGGTCTGGTGCTGTATTCAAGGCCTGGTGCTGTATTCAAGGCCTGGTGCTGTATTAAAGGCCTGGGGCTGTATTAAAGGCCTGGTGCTGTATTAAAGGCCTGGTGCTGTATTAAAGGCCTGGTGCTGTATTAAAGGCCTGGTGCTGTATTCAAGGCCGGGTGCTGTATTTAAGGTCTGGCGCTGTATTAAAGGCCTGGTGCTGTATTTAAGGTCTGGTGCTGTATTAAAGGCCTGGTGCTGTATTAAATGCCTGGTGCTGTATTAAAGGCCTGGTGCTGTATTAAAGGCCTGGTGCTGTATTTAAGGCCTGGTGCTGTATTAAAGGCCTGGTGCTGTATTCAAGGCCTGGTGCTGTATTTAAGGTCTGGCGCTGTATTCAAGGCCTGGTGCTGTATTTAAGGTCTGGTGCTGTATTAAAGGCCTGGTGCTGTATTTAAGGCCTGGTGCTGTATTAAAGGCCTGGGGCTGTATTAAAGGCCTGGTGCTGTATTAAAGGCCTGGGGCTGTATTAAAGGCCTGGTGCTGTATTAAAGGCCTGGTGCTGTATTCAAGGCCTGGTGCTGTATTTAAGGCCTGGTGCTGTATTAAAGGCCTGGCGCTGTATTCAAGGCCTGGTGCTGTATTCAAGGCCTGGCGCTGTATTCAAGGCCTGGTGCTGTATTAAAGGCCTGGTGCTGTATTAATGGCCTGGTGCTGTATTTAAGGCCTGGTTCTGTATTAAAGGCCTGGTGCTGTATTAAAGGCCTGGTGCTGTATTAAAGGCCTGGTGCTGTATTAAAGGCCTGGTACTGTATTAAAGGCCTGGTGCTGTATTCAAGGCCTGGTGCTGTATTTAAGGCCTGGTGCTGTATTAAAGGCCTGGTGCTGTATTAAAGGCATGGTGCTGTATTAAAGGCCTGGTGCTGTATTAAAGGCCTGGTGCTGTATTAAAGGCCTGGTGCTGTATTCAAGGCCTGGCGCTATATTAAAGGCCTGGCGCTGTATTAAAGGCCTGGTGCTGTATTCAAGGCCTGGTGCTGTATTTAAGGCCTGGTGCTGTATTAAAGTCCTGGTGCTGTATTAAAGGCCTGGGGCTGTATTTAAGGCCTGGTGCTGTATTAAAGGCCTGGTGCTGTATTAAAGGCCTGGTGCTGTATTAAAGGCCTGGTGCTGTATTTAAGGCCTGGTGCTGTATTAAAGGCCTGGTGCTGTATTCAAGGCCTGGTGCTGTATTTAAGGCCTGGTGCTGTATTAAAGGCCTGGTGCTGTATTAAAGGCCTGGCACTATATTCAAGGCCTGGTGCTGTATTAAAGGCATGGTGCTGTATTTAAGGCCTGGGGCTGTATTAAAGGCCTGGTGCTGTATTAAAGGCCTGGTGCTGTATTAAAGGCCTGGTGCTGTATTCAAGGCCTGGTGCTGTATTAAAGGCCTGGTGCTGTATTAAAGGCCTGGTGCTGTATTAAAGGCCTGGTGCTGTATTAAAGGCCTGGCGCTGTATTAAAGGCCGGGTGCTGTATTAAAGGCCTGGTGCTGTATTAAAGGCCGGGTGCTGTATTTAAGGTCTGGTGCTGTATTCAAGGCCTGGTGCTGTATTTAAGGCCTGGTGCTGTATTTAAGGCCTGGTGCTGTATTAAAGGCCTGGTGCTGTATTAAAGGCCTGGTGCTGTATTTAAGGCCTGGTGCTGTATTAAAGGCCTGGTGCTGTATTTAAGGCATGGTGCTGTATTTAAGGCCTGGTGCTGTATTAAAGGCCTGGTGCTGTATTAAAGGCCTGGTGCTGTATTAAAGGCCTGGTGCTGTATTTAAGGCCTGGGGCTGTATTAAAAGGCCTGGTGCTGTATTAAAGGCCTGGTGCTGTATTTAAGGCCTGGTGCTGTATTAAAGGCCTGGTGCTGTATTCAAGGCCTGGTGCTGTATTAAAGGCCTGGTGCTGTATTAAAGGCCTGGTGCTGTATTAAAGGCCTGGTGCTGTATTAAAGGCCTGGCGCTGTATTAAAGGCCGGGCGCTGTATTAAAGGCCTGGTGCTGTATTAAAGGCCGGGTGCTGTATTTAAGGTCTGGTGCTGTATTCAAGGCCTGGTGCTGTATTTAAGGCCTGGTGCTGTATTTAAGGCCTGGTGCTGTATTAAAGGCCTGGTGCTGTATTAAAGGCCTGGTGCTGTATTAAAGGCCTGGTGCTGTATTTAAGGCCTGGTGCTGTATTAAAGGCCTGGTGCTGTATTTAAGGCATGGTGCTGTATTTAAGGCCTGGTGCTGTATTAAAGGCCTGGTGCTGTATTAAAGGCCTGGTGCTGTATTAAAGGCCTGGTGCTGTATTTAAGGCCTGGTGCTGTATTAAAGGCCTGGTGCTGTATTAAAGGCCGGGTGCTGTATTAAAGGCCTGGTGCTGTATTCAAGGCCTGGTGCTGTATTAAAGGCCTGGTGCTGTATTAAAGGCCTGGTGCTGTATTAAAGGCCTGGTGCTGTATTAAAGGCCTGGTGCTGTATTCAAGGCCTGGTGCTGTATTAAAGGCCTGGCGCTGTATTCAAGGCCTGGTGCTGTATTCAAGGCCTGGTGCTGTATTAAAGGCCTGGTGCTGTATTCAAGGCCTGGTGCTGTATTAAAGGCCTGGCGCTGTATTAAAGGCCTGGTGCTGTATTTAAGGTCTGGTGCTGTATTCAAGGCCTGGTGCTGTATTCAAGGCCTGGTGCTGTATTAAAGGCCTGGGGCTGTATTAAAGGCCTGGTGCTGTATTAAAGGCCTGGTGCTGTATTAAAGGCCTGGTGCTGTATTAAAGGCCTGGTGCTGTATTCAAGGCCGGGTGCTGTATTTAAGGTCTGGCGCTGTATTAAAGGCCTGGTGCTGTATTTAAGGTCTGGTGCTGTATTAAAGGCCTGGTGCTGTATTAAATGCCTGGTGCTGTATTAAAGGCCTGGTGCTGTATTAAAGGCCTGGTGCTGTATTTAAGGCCTGGTGCTGTATTAAAGGCCTGGTGCTGTATTCAAGGCCTGGTGCTGTATTTAAGGTCTGGCGCTGTATTCAAGGCCTGGTGCTGTATTTAAGGTCTGGTGCTGTATTAAAGGCCTGGTGCTGTATTTAAGGCCTGGTGCTGTATTAAGGCCTGGGGCTGTATTAAAGGCCTGGTGCTGTATTAAAGGCCTGGGGCTGTATTAAAGGCCTGGTGCTGTATTAAAGGCCTGGTGCTGTATTCAAGGCCTGGTGCTGTATTTAAGGCCTGGTGCTGTATTAAAGGCCTGGTGCTGTATTAAAGGCCTGGTGCTGTATTAAAGGCCTGGGGCTGTATTAAAGGCCTGGTGCTGTATTAAAGGCCTGGGGCTGTATTAAAGGCCTGGTGCTGTATTAAAGGCCTGGTGCTGTATTTAAGGCATGGTGCTGTATTTAAGGCCTGGTGCTGTATTAAAGGCCTGGTGCTGTATTCAAGGCCGGGTGCTGTATTTAAGGTCTGGCGCTGTATTAAAGGCCTGGTGCTGTATTTAAGGTCTGTGCTGTATTAAAGGCCTGGTGCTGTATTAAATGCCTGGTGCTGTATTAAAGGCCTGGTGCTGTATTAAAGGCCTGGTGCTGTATTTAAGGCCTGGTGCTGTATTAAAGGCCTGGTGCTGTATTCAAGGCCTGGTGCTGTATTTAAGGTCTGGCGCTGTATTCAAGGCCTGGTGCTGTATTTAAGGTCTGGTGCTGTATTAAAGGCCTGGTGCTGTATTTAAGGCCTGGTGCTGTATTAAAGGCCTGGGGCTGTATTAAAGGCCTGGTGCTGTATTAAAGGCCTGGGGCTGTATTAAAGGCCTGGTGCTGTATTAAAGGCCTGGTGCTGTATTCAAGGCCTGGTGCTGTATTTAAGGCCTGGTGCTGTATTAAAGGCCTGGTGCTGTATTTAAGGTCTGGTGCTGTATTAAAGGCCTGGTGCTGTATTAAATGCCTGGTGCTGTATTAAAGGCCTGGTGCTGTATTAAAGGCCTGGTGCTGTATTTAAGGCCTGGTGCTGTATTAAAGGCCTGGTGCTGTATTAAAGGCCTGGTGCTGTATTAAAGGCCTGGTGCTGTATTTAAGGCCTGGTGCTGTATTCAAGGCCTGGTGCTGTATTAAAGGCCTGGCGCTGTATTCAAGGCCTGGTGCTGTATTCAAGGCCTGGTGCTAAAGGCCTGGTGCTGTATTCAAGGCCTGGTGCTGTATTAAAGGCCTGGCGCTGTATTAAAGGCCTGGTGCTGTATTTAAGGTCTGGTGCTGTATTCAAGGCCTGGTGCTGTATTCAAGGCCTGGTGCTGTATTAAAGGCCTGGGGCTGTATTAAAGGCCTGGTGCTGTATTAAAAAAGGCCTGGTGCTGTATTAAAGGCCTGGTGCTGTATTAAAGGCCTGGTGCTGTATTCAAGGCCGGGTGCTGTATTTAAGGTCTGGCGCTGTATTAAAGGCCTGGTGCTGTATTTAAGGTCTGGTGCTGTATTAAAGGCCTGGTGCTGTATTAAATGCCTGGTGCTGTATTAAAGGCCTGGTGCTGTATTAAAGGCCTGGTGCTGTATTAAAGGCCTGGTGCTGTATTCAAGGCCTGGGGCTGTATTAAAGGCCTGGTGCTGTATTAAATTAAAGGTCTGGCGCTGTATTCAAGGCCTGGTGCTGTATTTAAGGTCTGGTGCTGTATTAAAGGCCTGGTGCTGTATTTAAGGCCTGGTGCTGTATTAAAGGCCTGGGGCTGTATTAAAGGCCTGGTGCTGTATTAAAGGCCTGGGGCTGTATTAAAGGCCTGGTGCTGTATTAAAGGCCTGGTGCTGTATTCAAGGCCTGGTGCTGTATTTAAGGCCTGGTGCTGTATTAAAGGCCTGGCGCTGTATTCAAGGCCTGGTGCTGTATTCAAGGCCTGGCGCTGTATTCAAGGCCTGGTGCTGTATTAAAGGCCTGGTGCTGTATTAATGGCCTGGTGCTGTATTTAAGGCCTGGTTCTGTATTAAAGGCCTGGTGCTGTATTAAAGGCCTGGTGCTGTATTAAAGGCCTGGTGCTGTATTAAAGGCCTGGTACTGTATTAAAGGCCTGGTGCTGTATTCAAGGCCTGGTGCTGTATTTAAGGCCTGGTGCTGTATTAAAGGCCTGGTGCTGTATTAAAGGCATGGTGCTGTATTAAAGGCCTGGTGCTGTATTAAAGGCCTGGTGCTGTATTAAAGGCCTGGTGCTGTATTCAAGGCCTGGCGCTATATTAAAGGCCTGGCGCTGTATTAAAGGCCTGGTGCTGTATTCAAGGCCTGGTGCTGTATTTAAGGCCTGGTGCTGTATTAAAGTCCTGGTGCTGTATTAAAGGCCTGGGGCTGTATTTAAGGCCTGGTGCTGTATTAAAGGCCTGGTGCTGTATTAAAGGCCTGGTGCTGTATTAAAGGCCTGGTGCTGTATTTAAGGCCTGGTGCTGTATTAAAGGCCTGGTGCTGTATTCAAGGCCTGGTGCTGTATTTAAGGCCTGGTGCTGTATTAAAGGCCTGGTGCTGTATTAAAGGCCTGGCACTATATTCAAGGCCTGGTGCTGTATTAAAGGCATGGTGCTGTATTTAAGGCCTGGGGCTGTATTAAAGGCCTGGTGCTGTATTAAAGGCCTGGTGCTGTATTAAAGGCCTGGTGCTGTATTCAAGGCCTGGTGCTGTATTAAAGGCCTGGTGCTGTATTAAAGGCCTGGTGCTGTATTAAAGGCCTGGTGCTGTATTAAAGGCCTGGCGCTGTATTAAAGGCCGGGTGCTGTATTAAAGGCCTGGTGCTGTATTAAAGGCCGGGTGCTGTATTTAAGGTCTGGTGCTGTATTCAAGGCCTGGTGCTGTATTTAAGGCCTGGTGCTGTATTTAAGGCCTGGTGCTGTATTAAAGGCCTGGTGCTGTATTAAAGGCCTGGTGCTGTATTTAAGGCCTGGTGCTGTATTAAAGGCCTGGTGCTGTATTTAAGGCATGGTGCTGTATTTAAGGCCTGGTGCTGTATTAAAGGCCTGGTGCTGTATTAAAGGCCTGGTGCTGTATTAAAGGCCTGGTGCTGTATTTAAGGCCTGGGGCTGTATTAAAGGCCTGGTGCTGTATTAAAGGCCTGGTGCTGTATTTAAGGCCTGGTGCTGTATTAAAGGCCTGGTGCTGTATTCAAGGCCTGGTGCTGTATTAAAGGCCTGGTGCTGTATTAAAGGCCTGGTGCTGTATTAAAGGCCTGGTGCTGTATTAAAGGCCTGGCGCTGTATTAAAGGCCGGGTGCTGTATTAAAGGCCTGGTGCTGTATTAAAGGCCGGGTGCTGTATTTAAGGTCTGGTGCTGTATTCAAGGCCTGGTGCTGTATTTAAGGCCTGGTGCTGTATTTAAGGCCTGGTGCTGTATTAAAGGCCTGGTGCTGTATTAAAGGCCTGGTGCTGTATTTAAGGCCTGGTGCTGTATTAAAGGCCTGGTGCTGTATTTAAGGCATGGTGCTGTATTTAAGGCCTGGTGCTGTATTAAAGGCCTGGTGCTGTATTTAAGGCCTGGTGCTGTATTAAAGGCCTGGTGCTGTATTTAAGGCCTGGTGCTGTATTAAAGGCCTGGTGCTGTATTCAAGGCCTGGTGCTGTATTAAAGGCCTGGTGCTGTATTCAAGGCCTGGTGCTGTATTAAAGGCCTGGTGCTGTATTAAAGGCCTGGTGCTGTATTAAAGGCCTGGTGCTGTATTAAAGGCCTGGTGCTGTATTCAAGGCCTGGTGCTGTATTAAAGGCCTGGTGCTGTATTCAAGGCCTGGTGCTGTATTCAAGGCCTGGTGCTGTATTAAAGGCCTGGTGCTGTATTCAAGGCCTGGTGCTGTATTAAAGGCCTGGCGCTGTATTAAAGGCCTGGTGCTGTATTTAAGGTCTGGTGCTGTATTCAAGGCCTGGTGCTGTATTCAAGGCCTGGTGCTGTATTAAAGGCCTGGGGCTGTATTAAAGGCCTGGTGCTGTATTAAAGGCCTGGTGCTGTATTAAAGGCCTGGTGCTGTATTAAAGGCCTGGTGCTGTATTCAAGGCCGGGTGCTGTATTTAAGGTCTGGCGCTGTATTAAAGGCCTGGTGCTGTATTTAAGGTCTGGTGCTGTATTAAAGGCCTGGTGCTGTATTAAATGCCTGGTGCTGTATTAAAGGCCTGGTGCTGTATTAAAGGCCTGGTGCTGTATTTAAGGCCTGGTGCTGTATTAAAGGCCTGGTGCTGTATTCAAGGCCTGGTGCTGTATTTAAGGTCTGGCGCTGTATTCAAGGCCTGGTGCTGTATTTAAGGTCTGGTGCTGTATTAAAGGCCTGGTGCTGTATTTAAGGCCTGGTGCTGTATTAAAGGCCTGGGGCTGTATTAAAGGCCTGGTGCTGTATTAAAGGCCTGGGGCTGTATTAAAGGCCTGGTGCTGTATTAAAGGCCTGGTAAAGGCCTGTATTAAAGGCCTGGTGCTGTATTCAAGGCCTGGTGCTGTATTTAAGGCCTGGTGCTGTATTAAAGGCCTGGTGCTGTATTAAAGGCCTGGTGCTGTATTAAAGGCCTGGGGCTGTATTAAAGGCCTGGTGCTGTATTAAAGGCCTGGGGCTGTATTAAAGGCCTGGTGCTGTATTAAAGGCCTGGTGCTGTATTTAAGGCATGGTGCTGTATTTAAGGCCTGGTGCTGTATTAAAGGCCTGGTGCTGTATTCAAGGCCGGGTGCTGTATTTAAGGTCTGGCGCTGTATTAAAGGCCTGGTGCTGTATTTAAGGTCTGGTGCTGTATTAAAGGCCTGGTGCTGTATTAAATGCCTGGTGCTGTATTAAAGGCCTGGTGCTGTATTAAAGGCCTGGTGCTGTATTTAAGGCCTGGTGCTGTATTAAAGGCCTGGTGCTGTATTCAAGGCCTGGTGCTGTATTTAAGGTCTGGCGCTGTATTCAAGGCCTGGTGCTGTATTTAAGGTCTGGTGCTGTATTAAAGGCCTGGTGCTGTATTTAAGGCCTGGTGCTGTATTAAAGGCCTGGGGCTGTATTAAAGGCCTGGTGCTGTATTAAAGGCCTGGGGCTGTATTAAAGGCCTGGTGCTGTCTTAAAGGCCTGGTGCTGTATTCAAGGCCTGGTGCTGTATTTAAGGCCTGGTGCTGTATTAAAGGCCTGGTGCTGTATTTAAGGTCTGGTGCTGTATTAAAGGCCTGGTGCTGTATTAAATGCCTGGTGCTGTATTAAAGGCCTGGTGCTGTATTAAAGGCCTGGTGCTGTATTTAAGGCCTGGTGCTGTATTAAAGGCCTGGTGCTGTATTAAAGGCCTGGTGCTGTATTAAAGGCCTGGTGCTGTATTTAAGGCCTGGTGCTGTATTCAAGGCCTGGTGCTGTATTAAAGGCCTGGCGCTGTATTCAAGGCCTGGTGCTGTATTCAAGGCCTGGTGCTGTATTAAAGGCCTGGTGCTGTATTCAAGGCCTGGTGCTGTATTAAAGGCCTGGCGCTGTATTAAAGGCCTGGTGCTGTATTTAAGGTCTGGTGCTGTATTCAAGGCCTGGTGCTGTATTCAAGGCCTGGTGCTGTATTAAAGGCCTGGGGCTGTATTAAAGGCCTGGTGCTGTATTAAAGGCCTGGTGCTGTATTAAAGGCCTGGTGCTGTATTAAAGGCCTGGTGCTGTATTCAAGGCCGGGTGCTGTATTTAAGGTCTGGCGCTGTATTAAAGGCCTGGTGCTGTATTTAAGGTCTGGTGCTGTATTAAAGGCCTGGTGCTGTATTAAATGCCTGGTGCTGTATTAAAGGCCTGGTGCTGTATTAAAGGCCTGGTGCTGTATTAAAGGCCTGGTGCTGTATTCAAGGCCTGGTGCTGTATTTAAGGTCTGGCGCTGTATTCAAGGCCTGGTGCTGTATTTAAGGTCTGGTGCTGTATTAAAGGCCTGGTGCTGTATTTAAGGCCTGGTGCTGTATTAAAGGCCTGGGGCTGTATTAAAGGCCTGGTGCTGTATTAAAGGCCTGGGGCTGTATTAAAGGCCTGGTGCTGTATTAAAGGCCTGGTGCTGTATTCAAGGCCTGGTGCTGTATTTAAGGCCTGGTGCTGTATTAAAGGCCTGGCGCTGTATTCAAGGCCTGGTGCTGTATTCAAGGCCTGGCGCTGTATTCAAGGCCTGGTGCTGTATTAAAGGCCTGGTGCTGTATTAATGGCCTGGTGCTGTATTTAAGGCCTGGTTCTGTATTAAAGGCCTGGTGCTGTATTAAAGGCCTGGTGCTGTATTAAAGGCCTGGTGCTGTATTAAAGGCCTGGTACTGTATTAAAGGCCTGGTGCTGTATTCAAGGCCTGGTGCTGTATTTAAGGCCTGGTGCTGTATTAAAGGCCTGGTGCTGTATTAAAGGCATGGTGCTGTATTAAAGGCCTGGTGCTGTATTAAAGGCCTGGTGCTGTATTAAAGGCCTGGTGCTGTATTCAAGGCCTGGCGCTATATTAAAGGCCTGGCGCTGTATTAAAGGCCTGGTGCTGTATTCAAGGCCTGGTGCTGTATTTAAGGCCTGGTGCTGTATTAAAGTCCTGGTGCTGTATTAAAGGCCTGGGGCTGTATTTAAGGCCTGGTGCTGTATTAAAGGCCTGGTGCTGTATTAAAGGCCTGGTGCTGTATTAAAGGCCTGGTGCTGTATTTAAGGCCTGGTGCTGTATTAAAGGCCTGGTGCTGTATTCAAGGCCTGGTGCTGTATTTAAGGCCTGGTGCTGTATTAAAGGCCTGGTGCTGTATTAAAGGCCTGGCACTATATTCAAGGCCTGGTGCTGTATTAAAGGCATGGTGCTGTATTTAAGGCCTGGGGCTGTATTAAAGGCCTGGTGCTGTATTAAAGGCCTGGTGCTGTATTAAAGGCCTGGTGCTGTATTCAAGGCCTGGTGCTGTATTAAAGGCCTGGTGCTGTATTAAAGGCCTGGTGCTGTATTAAAGGCCTGGTGCTGTATTAAAGGCCTGGCGCTGTATTAAAGGCCGGGTGCTGTATTAAAGGCCTGGTGCTGTATTAAAGGCCGGGTGCTGTATTTAAGGTCTGGTGCTGTATTCAAGGCCTGGTGCTGTATTTAAGGCCTGGTGCTGTATTTAAGGCCTGGTGCTGTATTAAAGGCCTGGTGCTGTATTAAAGGCCTGGTGCTGTATTTAAGGCCTGGTGCTGTATTAAAGGCCTGGTGCTGTATTTAAGGCATGGTGCTGTATTTAAGGCCTGGTGCTGTATTAAAGGCCTGGTGCTGTATTAAAGGCCTGGTGCTGTATTAAAGGCCTGGTGCTGTATTTAAGGCCTGGGGCTGTATTAAAGGCCTGGTGCTGTATTAAAGGCCTGGTGCTGTATTTAAGGCCTGGTGCTGTATTAAAGGCCTGGTGCTGTATTCAAGGCCTGGTGCTGTATTAAAGGCCTGGTGCTGTATTAAAGGCCTGGTGCTGTATTAAAGGCCTGGTGCTGTATTAAAGGCCTGGCGCTGTATTAAAGGCCGGGTGCTGTATTAAAGGCCTGGTGCTGTATTAAAGGCCGGGTGCTGTATTTAAGGTCTGGTGCTGTATTCAAGGCCTGGTGCTGTATTTAAGGCCTGGTGCTGTATTTAAGGCCTGGTGCTGTATTAAAGGCCTGGTGCTGTATTAAAGGCCTGGTGCTGTATTTAAGGCCTGGTGCTGTATTAAAGGCCTGGTGCTGTATTTAAGGCATGGTGCTGTATTTAAGGCCTGGTGCTGTATTAAAGGCCTGGTGCTGTATTAAAGGCCTGGTGCTGTATTAAAGGCCTGGTGCTGTATTTAAGGCCTGGTGCTGTATTAAAGGCCTGGTGCTGTATTAAAGGCCGGGTGCTGTATTAAAGGCCTGGTGCTGTATTCAAGGCCTGGTGCTGTATTAAAGGCCTGGTGCTGTATTAAAGGCCTGGTGCTGTATTAAAGGCCTGGTGCTGTATTAAAGGCCTGGTGCTGTATTCAAGGCCTGGTGCTGTATTAAAGGCCTGGCGCTGTATTCAAGGCCTGGTGCTGTATTCAAGGCCTGGTGCTGTATTAAAGGCCTGGTGCTGTATTCAAGGCCTGGTGCTGTATTAAAGGCCTGGCGCTGTATTAAAGGCCTGGTGCTGTATTTAAGGTCTGGTGCTGTATTCAAGGCCTGGTGCTGTATTCAAGGCCTGGTGCTGTATTAAAGGCCTGGGGGCTGTATTAAAGGCCTGGTGCTGTATTAAAGGCCTGGTGCTGTATTAAAGGCCTGGTGCTGTATTAAAGGCCTGGTGCTGTATTCAAGGCCGGGTGCTGTATTTAAGGTCTGGCGCTGTATTAAAGGCCTGGTGCTGTATTTAAGGTCTGGTGCTGTATTAAAGGCCTGGTGCTGTATTAAATGCCTGGTGCTGTATTAAAGGCCTGGTGCTGTATTAAAGGCCTGGTGCTGTATTTAAGGCCTGGTGCTGTATTAAAGGCCTGGTGCTGTATTCAAGGCCTGGTGCTGTATTTAAGGTCTGGCGCTGTATTCAAGGCCTGGTGCTGTATTTAAGGTCTGGTGCTGTATTAAAGGCCTGGTGCTGTATTTAAGGCCTGGTGCTGTATTAAAGGCCTGGGGCTGTATTAAAGGCCTGGTGCTGTATTAAAGGCCTGGGGCTGTATTAAAGGCCTGGTGCTGTATTAAAGGCCTGGTGCTGTATTCAAGGCCTGGTGCTGTATTTAAGGCCTGGTGCTGTATTAAAGGCCTGGTGCTGTATTAAAGGCCTGGTGCTGTATTAAAGGCCTGGGGCTGTATTAAAGGCCTGGTGCTGTATTAAAGGCCTGGGGCTGTATTAAAGGCCTGGTGCTGTATTAAAGGCCTGGTGCTGTATTTAAGGCATGGTGCTGTATTTAAGGCCTGGTGCTGTATTAAAGGCCTGGTGCTGTATTCAAGGCCGGGTGCTGTATTTAAGGTCTGGCGCTGTATTAAAGGCCTGGTGCTGTATTTAAGGTCTGGTGCTGTATTAAAGGCCTGGTGCTGTATTAAATGCCTGGTGCTGTATTAAAGGCCTGGTGCTGTATTAAAGGCCTGGTGCTGTATTTAAGGCCTGGTGCTGTATTAAAGGCCTGGTGCTGTATTCAAGGCCTGGTGCTGTATTTAAGGTCTGGCGCTGTATTCAAGGCCTGGTGCTGTATTTAAGGTCTGGTGCTGTATTAAAGGCCTGGTGCTGTATTTAAGGCCTGGTGCTGTATTAAAGGCCTGGGGCTGTATTAAAGGCCTGGTGCTGTATTAAAGGCCTGGGGCTGTATTAAAGGCCTGGTGCTGTATTAAAGGCCTGGTGCTGTATTCAAGGCCTGGTGCTGTATTTAAGGCCTGGTGCTGTATTAAAGGCCTGGTGCTGTATTAAAGGCCTGGTGCTGTATTAAAGGCCTGGGGCTGTATTAAAGGCCTGGTGCTGTATTAAAGGCCTGGGGCTGTATTAAAGGCCTGGTGCTGTATTAAAGGCCTGGTGCTGTATTTAAGGCATGGTGCTGTATTTAAGGCCTGGTGCTGTATTAAAGGCCTGGTGCTGTATTAAAGGCCTGGTGCTGTATTAAAGGCCTGGTGCTGTATTTAAGGCCTGGGGCTGTATTAAAGGCCTGGTGCTGTATTAAAGGCCTGGTGCTGTATTTAAGGCCTGGTGCTGTATTAAAGGCCTGGTGCTGTATTCAAGGCCTGGTGCTGTATTAAAGGCCTGGTGCTGTATTAAAGGCCTGGTGCTGTATTAAAGGCCTGGTGCTGTATTAAAGGCCTGGCGCTGTATTAAAGGCCGGGTGCTGTATTAAAGGCCTGGTGCTGTATTAAAGGCCGGGTGCTGTATTTAAGGTCTGGTGCTGTATTCAAGGCCTGGTGCTGTATTTAAGGCCTGGTGCTGTATTTAAGGCCTGGTGCTGTATTAAAGGCCTGGTGCTGTATTAAAGGCCTGGTGCTGTATTTAAGGCCTGGTGCTGTATTAAAGGCCTGGTGCTGTATTTAAGGCATGGTGCTGTATTTAAGGCCTGGTGCTGTATTAAAGGCCTGGTGCTGTATTAAAGGCCTGGTGCTGTATTAAAGGCCTGGTGCTGTATTTAAGGCCTGGGGCTGTATTAAAGGCCTGGTGCTGTATTAAAGGCCTGGTGCTGTATTTAAGGCCTGGTGCTGTATTAAAGGCCTGGTGCTGTATTCAAGGCCTGGTGCTGTATTAAAGGCCTGGTGCTGTATTAAAGGCCTGGTGCTGTATTAAAGGCCTGGTGCTGTATTAAAGGCCTGGCGCTGTATTAAAGGCCGGGTGCTGTATTAAAGGCCTGGTGCTGTATTAAAGGCCGGGTGCTGTATTTAAGGTCTGGTGCTGTATTCAAGGCCTGGTGCTGTATTTAAGGCCTGGTGCTGTATTCAAGGCCTGGTGCTGTATTAAAGGCCTGGTGCTGTATTAAAGGCCTGGTGCTGTATTTAAGGCCTGGTGCTGTATTAAAGGCCTGGTGCTGTATTAAAGGCCTGGTGCTGTATTTAAGGCCTGGTGCTGTATTAAAGGCCTGGTGCTGTATTAAAGGCCTGGTGCTGTATTAAAGGCCTGGTGCTGTATTTAAGGCCTGGTGCTGTATTAAAGGCCTGGTGCTGTATTAAAGGCCGGGTGCTGTATTAAAGGCCTGGTGCTGTATTAAAGGCCTGGTGCTGTATTAAAGGCCTGGTGCTGTATTAAAGGCCTGGTGCTGTATTAAAGGCCTGGTGCTGTATTAAAGGCCTGGTGCTGTATTCAAGGCCTGGTGCTGTATTAAAGGCCTGGTGCTGTATTCAAGGCCTGGTGCTGTATTAAAGGCCTGGTGCTGTATTAAAGGCCTGGTGCTGTATTCAAGGCCTGGTGCTGTATTAAAGGCCTGGCGCTGTATTAAAGGCCTGGTGCTGTATTTAAGGTCTGGTGCTGTATTCAAGGCCTGGTGCTGTATTCAAGGCCTGGTGCTGTATTAAAGGCCTGGGGCTGTATTAAAGGCCTGGTGCTGTATTAAAGGCCTGGTGCTGTATTAAAGGCCTGGTGCTGTATTAAAGGCCTGGTGCTGTATTCAAGGCCGGGTGCTGTATTTAAGGTCTGGCGCTGTATTAAAGGCCTGGTGCTGTATTTAAGGTCTGGTGCTGTATTAAAGGCCTGGTGCTGTATTAAATGCCTGGTGCTGTATTAAAGGCCTGGTGCTGTATTAAAGGCCTGGTGCTGTATTTAAGGCCTGGTGCTGTATTAAAGGCCTGGTGCTGTATTCAAGGACTGGTGCTGTATTTAAGGTCTGGCGCTGTATTCAAGGCCTGGTGCTGTATTTAAGGTCTGGTGCTGTATTAAAGGCCTGGTGCTGTATTTAAGGCCTGGTGCTGTATTAAAGGCCTGGGGCTGTATTAAAGGCCTGGTGCTGTATTAAAGGCCTGGGGCTGTATTAAAGGCCTGGTGCTGTATTAAAGGCCTGGTGCTGTATTCAAGGCCTGGTGCTGTATTTAAGGCCTGGTGCTGTATTAAAGGCCTGGTGCTGTATTAAAGGCCTGGTGCTGTATTAAAGGCCTGGGGCTGTATTAAAGGCCTGGTGCTGTATTAAAGGCCTGGGGCTGTATTAAAGGCCTGGTGCTGTATTAAAGGCCTGGTGCTGTATTTAAGGCATGGTGCTGTATTTAAGGCCTGGTGCTGTATTAAAGGCCTGGTGCTGTATTAAAGGCCTGGTGCTGTATTAAAGGCCTGGTGCTGTATTTAAGGCCTGGGGCTGTATTAAAGGCCTGGTGCTGTATTAAAGGCCTGGTGCTGTATTTAAGGCCTGGTGCTGTATTAAAGGCCTGGTGCTGTATTCAAGGCCTGGTGCTGTATTAAAGGCCTGGTGCTGTATTAAAGGCCTGGTGCTGTATTAAAGGCCTGGTGCTGTATTAAAGGCCTGGCGCTGTATTAAAGGCCGGGTGCTGTATTAAAGGCCTGGTGCTGTATTAAAGGCCGGGTGCTGTATTTAAGGTCTGGTGCTGTATTCAAGGCCTGGTGCTGTATTTAAGGCCTGGTGCTGTATTTAAGGCCTGGTGCTGTATTAAAGGCCTGGTGCTGTATTAAAGGCCTGGTGCTGTATTAAAGGCCTGGTGCTGTATTTAAGGCCTGGTGCTGTATTAAAGGCCTGGTGCTGTATTTAAGGCATGGTGCTGTATTTAAGGCCTGGTGCTGTATTAAAGGCCTGGTGCTGTATTAAAGGCCTGGTGCTGTATTAAAGGCCTGGTGCTGTATTTAAGGCCTGGTGCTGTATTAAAGGCCTGGTGCTGTATTAAAGGCCGGGTGCTGTATTAAAGGCCTGGTGCTGTATTCAAGGCCTGGTGCTGTATTAAAGGCCTGGTGCTGTATTAAAGGCCTGGTGCTGTATTAAAGGCCTGGTGCTGTATTAAAGGCCTGGTGCTGTATTCAAGGCCTGGTGCTGTATTAAAGGCCTGGCGCTGTATTCAAGGCCTGGTGCTGTATTCAAGGCCTGGTGCTGTATTAAAGGCCTGGTGCTGTATTCAAGGCCTGGTGCTGTATTAAAGGCCTGGCGCTGTATTAAAGGCCTGGTGCTGTATTTAAGGTCTGGTGCTGTATTCAAGGCCTGGTGCTGTATTCAAGGCCTGGTGCTGTATTAAAGGCCTGGGGCTGTATTAAAGGCCTGGTGCTGTATTAAAGGCCTGGTGCTGTATTAAAGGCCTGGTGCTGTATTAAAGGCCTGGTGCTGTATTCAAGGCCGGGTGCTGTATTTAAGGTCTGGCGCTGTATTAAAGGCCTGGTGCTGTATTTAAGGTCTGGTGCTGTATTAAAGGCCTGGTGCTGTATTAAATGCCTGGTGCTGTATTAAAGGCCTGGTGCTGTATTAAAGGCCTGGTGCTGTATTTAAGGCCTGGTGCTGTATTAAAGGCCTGGTGCTGTATTCAAGGCCTGGTGCTGTATTTAAGGTCTGGCGCTGTATTCAAGGCCTGGTGCTGTATTTAAGGTCTGGTGCTGTATTAAAGGCCTGGTGCTGTATTTAAGGCCTGGTGCTGTATTAAAGGCCTGGGGCTGTATTAAAGGCCTGGTGCTGTATTAAAGGCCTGGGGCTGTATTAAAGGCCTGGTGCTGTATTAAAGGCCTGGTGCTGTATTCAAGGCCTGGTGCTGTATTTAAGGCCTGGTGCTGTATTAAAGGCCTGGCGCTGTATTCAAGGCCTGGTGCTGTATTCAAGGCCTGGCGCTGTATTCAAGGCCTGGTGCTGTATTAAAGGCCTGGTGCTGTATTAATGGCCTGGTGCTGTATTTAAGGCCTGGTTCTGTATTAAAGGCCTGGTGCTGTATTAAAGGCCTGGTGCTGTATTAAAGGCCTGGTGCTGTATTAAAGGCCTGGTACTGTATTAAAGGCCTGGTGCTGTATTCAAGGCCTGGTGCTGTATTTAAGGCCTGGTGCTGTATTAAAGGCCTGGTGCTGTATTAAAGGCATGGTGCTGTATTAAAGGCCTGGTGCTGTATTAAAGGCCTGGTGCTGTATTAAAGGCCTGGTGCTGTATTCAAGGCCTGGCGCTATATTAAAGGCCTGGCGCTGTATTAAAGGCCTGGTGCTGTATTCAAGGCCTGGTGCTGTATTTAAGGCCTGGTGCTGTATTAAAGTCCTGGTGCTGTATTAAAGGCCTGGGGCTGTATTTAAGGCCTGGTGCTGTATTAAAGGCCTGGTGCTGTATTAAAGGCCTGGTGCTGTATTAAAGGCCTGGTGCTGTATTTAAGGCCTGGTGCTGTATTAAAGGCCTGGTGCTGTATTCAAGGCCTGGTGCTGTATTTAAGGCCTGGTGCTGTATTAAAGGCCTGGTGCTGTATTAAAGGCCTGGCACTATATTCAAGGCCTGGTGCTGTATTAAAGGCATGGTGCTGTATTTAAGGCCTGGGGCTGTATTAAAGGCCTGGTGCTGTATTAAAGGCCTGGTGCTGTATTAAAGGCCTGGTGCTGTATTCAAGGCCTGGTGCTGTATTAAAGGCCTGGTGCTGTATTAAAGGCCTGGTGCTGTATTAAAGGCCTGGTGCTGTATTAAAGGCCTGGCGCTGTATTAAAGGCCGGGTGCTGTATTAAAGGCCTGGTGCTGTATTAAAGGCCGGGTGCTGTATTTAAGGTCTGGTGCTGTATTCAAGGCCTGGTGCTGTATTTAAGGCCTGGTGCTGTATTTAAGGCCTGGTGCTGTATTAAAGGCCTGGTGCTGTATTAAAGGCCTGGTGCTGTATTTAAGGCCTGGTGCTGTATTAAAGGCCTGGTGCTGTATTTAAGGCATGGTGCTGTATTTAAGGCCTGGTGCTGTATTAAAGGCCTGGTGCTGTATTAAAGGCCTGGTGCTGTATTAAAGGCCTGGTGCTGTATTTAAGGCCTGGGGCTGTATTAAAGGCCTGGTGCTGTATTAAAGGCCTGGTGCTGTATTTAAGGCCTGGTGCTGTATTAAAGGCCTGGTGCTGTATTCAAGGCCTGGTGCTGTATTAAAGGCCTGGTGCTGTATTAAAGGCCTGGTGCTGTATTAAAGGCCTGGTGCTGTATTAAAGGCCTGGCGCTGTATTAAAGGCCGGGTGCTGTATTAAAGGCCTGGTGCTGTATTAAAGGCCGGGTGCTGTATTTAAGGTCTGGTGCTGTATTCAAGGCCTGGTGCTGTATTTAAGGCCTGGTGCTGTATTTAAGGCCTGGTGCTGTATTAAAGGCCTGGTGCTGTATTAAAGGCCTGGTGCTGTATTAAAGGCCTGGTGCTGTATTTAAGGCCTGGTGCTGTATTAAAGGCCTGGTGCTGTATTTAAGGCATGGTGCTGTATTTAAGGCCTGGTGCTGTATTAAAGGCCTGGTGCTGTATTAAAGGCCTGGTGCTGTATTAAAGGCCTGGTGCTGTATTTAAGGCCTGGTGCTGTATTAAAGGCCTGGTGCTGTATTAAAGGCCGGGTGCTGTATTAAAGGCCTGGTGCTGTATTCAAGGCCTGGTGCTGTATTAAAGGCCTGGTGCTGTATTAAAGGCCTGGTGCTGTATTAAAGGCCTGGTGCTGTATTAAAGGCCTGGTGCTGTATTCAAGGCCTGGTGCTGTATTAAAGGCCTGGCGCTGTATTCAAGGCCTGGTGCTGTATTCAAGGCCTGGTGCTGTATTAAAGGCCTGGTGCTGTATTCAAGGCCTGGTGCTGTATTAAAGGCCTGGCGCTGTATTAAAGGCCTGGTGCTGTATTTAAGGTCTGGTGCTGTATTCAAGGCCTGGTGCTGTATTCAAGGCCTGGTGCTGTATTAAAGGCCTGGGGCTGTATTAAAGGCCTGGTGCTGTATTAAAGGCCTGGTGCTGTATTAAAGGCCTGGTGCTGTATTAAAGGCCTGGTGCTGTATTCAAGGCCGGGTGCTGTATTTAAGGTCTGGCGCTGTATTAAAGGCCTGGTGCTGTATTTAAGGTCTGGTGCTGTATTAAAGGCCTGGTGCTGTATTAAATGCCTGGTGCTGTATTAAAGGCCTGGTGCTGTATTAAAGGCCTGGTGCTGTATTTAAGGCCTGGTGCTGTATTAAAGGCCTGGTGCTGTATTCAAGGCCTGGTGCTGTATTTAAGGTCTGGCGCTGTATTCAAGGCCTGGTGCTGTATTTAAGGTCTGGTGCTGTATTAAAGGCCTGGTGCTGTATTTAAGGCCTGGTGCTGTATTAAAGGCCTGGGGCTGTATTAAAGGCCTGGTGCTGTATTAAAGGCCTGGGGCTGTATTAAAGGCCTGGTGCTGTATTAAAGGCCTGGTGCTGTATTCAAGGCCTGGTGCTGTATTTAAGGCCTGGTGCTGTATTAAAGGCCTGGTGCTGTATTAAAGGCCTGGTGCTGTATTAAAGGCCTGGGGCTGTATTAAAGGCCTGGTGCTGTATTAAAGGCCTGGGGCTGTATTAAAGGCCTGGTGCTGTATTAAAGGCCTGGTGCTGTATTTAAGGCATGGTGCTGTATTTAAGGCCTGGTGCTGTATTAAAGGCCTGGTGCTGTATTCAAGGCCTGGTGCTGTATTTAAGGTCTGGCGCTGTATTAAAGGCCTGGTGCTGTATTTAAGGTCTGGTGCTGTATTAAAGGCCTGGTGCTGTATTAAATGCCTGGTGCTGTATTAAAGGCCTGGTGCTGTATTAAAGGGCTGGTGCTGTATTTAAGGCCTGGTGCTGTATTAAAGGCCTGGTGCTGTATTCAAGGCCTGGTGCTGTATTTAAGGTCTGGCGCTGTATTCAAGGCCTGGTGCTGTATTTAAGGTCTGGTGCTGTATTAAAGGCCTGGTGCTGTATTTAAGGCCTGGTGCTGTATTAAAGGCCTGGGGCTGTATTAAAGGCCTGGTGCTGTATTAAAGGCCTGGGGCTGTATTAAAGGCCTGGTGCTGTATTAAAGGCCTGGTGCTGTATTCAAGGCCTGGTGCTGTATTTAAGGCCTGGTGCTGTATTAAAGGCCTGGTGCTGTATTTAAGGTCTGGTGCTGTATTAAAGGCCTGGTGCTGTATTAAATGCCTGGTGCTGTATTAAAGGCCTGGTGCTGTATTAAAGGCCTGGTGCTGTATTTAAGGCCTGGTGCTGTATTAAAGGCCTGGTGCTGTATTAAAGGCCTGGTGCTGTATTAAAGGCCTGGTGCTGTATTTAAGGCCTGGTGCTGTATTCAAGGCCTGGTGCTGTATTAAAGGCCTGGCGCTGTATTCAAGGCCTGGTGCTGTATTCAAGGCCTGGTGCTGTATTAAAGGCCTGGTGCTGTATTCAAGGCCTGGTGCTGTATTAAAGGCCTGGCGCTGTATTAAAGGCCTGGTGCTGTATTTAAGGTCTGGTGCTGTATTCAAGGCCTGGTGCTGTATTCAAGGCCTGGTGCTGTATTAAAGGCCTGGGGCTGTATTAAAGGCCTGGTGCTGTATTAAAGGCCTGGTGCTGTATTAAAGGCCTGGTGCTGTATTAAAGGCCTGGTGCTGTATTCAAGGCCGGGTGCTGTATTTAAGGTCTGGCGCTGTATTAAAGGCCTGGTGCTGTATTTAAGGTCTGGTGCTGTATTAAAGGCCTGGTGCTGTATTAAATGCCTGGTGCTGTATTAAAGGCCTGGTGCTGTATTAAAGGCCTGGTGCTGTATTAAAGGCCTGGTGCTGTATTCAAGGCCTGGTGCTGTATTTAAGGTCTGGCGCTGTATTCAAGGCCTGGTGCTGTATTTAAGGTCTGGTGCTGTATTAAAGGCCTGGTGCTGTATTTAAGGCCTGGTGCTGTATTAAAGGCCTGGGGCTGTATTAAAGGCCTGGTGCTGTATTAAAGGCCTGGGGCTGTATTAAAGGCCTGGTGCTGTATTAAAGGCCTGGTGCTGTATTCAAGGCCTGGTGCTGTATTTAAGGCCTGGTGCTGTATTAAAGGCCTGGCGCTGTATTCAAGGCCTGGTGCTGTATTCAAGGCCTGGCGCTGTATTCAAGGCCTGGTGCTGTATTAAAGGCCTGGTGCTGTATTAATGGCCTGGTGCTGTATTTAAGGCCTGGTTCTGTATTAAAGGCCTGGTGCTGTATTAAAGGCCTGGTGCTGTATTAAAGGCCTGGTGCTGTATTAAAGGCCTGGTACTGTATTAAAGGCCTGGTGCTGTATTCAAGGCCTGGTGCTGTATTTAAGGCCTGGTGCTGTATTAAAGGCCTGGTGCTGTATTAAAGGCATGGTGCTGTATTAAAGGCCTGGTGCTGTATTAAAGGCCTGGTGCTGTATTAAAGGCCTGGTGCTGTATTCAAGGCCTGGCGCTATATTAAAGGCCTGGCGCTGTATTAAAGGCCTGGTGCTGTATTCAAGGCCTGGTGCTGTATTTAAGGCCTGGTGCTGTATTAAAGTCCTGGTGCTGTATTAAAGGCCTGGGGCTGTATTTAAGGCCTGGTGCTGTATTAAAGGCCTGGTGCTGTATTAAAGGCCTGGTGCTGTATTAAAGGCCTGGTGCTGTATTTAAGGCCTGGTGCTGTATTAAAGGCCTGGTGCTGTATTCAAGGCCTGGTGCTGTATTTAAGGCCTGGTGCTGTATTAAAGGCCTGGTGCTGTATTAAAGGCCTGGCACTATATTCAAGGCCTGGTGCTGTATTAAAGGCATGGTGCTGTATTTAAGGCCTGGGGCTGTATTAAAGGCCTGGTGCTGTATTAAAGGCCTGGTGCTGTATTAAAGGCCTGGTGCTGTATTCAAGGCCTGGTGCTGTATTAAAGGCCTGGTGCTGTATTAAAGGCCTGGTGCTGTATTAAAGGCCTGGTGCTGTATTAAAGGCCTGGCGCTGTATTAAAGGCCGGGTGCTGTATTAAAGGCCTGGTGCTGTATTAAAGGCCGGGTGCTGTATTTAAGGTCTGGTGCTGTATTCAAGGCCTGGTGCTGTATTTAAGGCCTGGTGCTGTATTTAAGGCCTGGTGCTGTATTAAAGGCCTGGTGCTGTATTAAAGGCCTGGTGCTGTATTTAAGGCCTGGTGCTGTATTAAAGGCCTGGTGCTGTATTTAAGGCATGGTGCTGTATTTAAGGCCTGGTGCTGTATTAAAGGCCTGGTGCTGTATTAAAGGCCTGGTGCTGTATTAAAGGCCTGGTGCTGTATTTAAGGCCTGGGGCTGTATTAAAGGCCTGGTGCTGTATTAAAGGCCTGGTGCTGTATTTAAGGCCTGGTGCTGTATTAAAGGCCTGGTGCTGTATTCAAGGCCTGGTGCTGTATTAAAGGCCTGGTGCTGTATTAAAGGCCTGGTGCTGTATTAAAGGCCTGGTGCTGTATTAAAGGCCTGGCGCTGTATTAAAGGCCGGGTGCTGTATTAAAGGCCTGGTGCTGTATTAAAGGCCGGGTGCTGTATTTAAGGTCTGGTGCTGTATTCAAGGCCTGGTGCTGTATTTAAGGCCTGGTGCTGTATTTAAGGCCTGGTGCTGTATTAAAGGCCTGGTGCTGTATTAAAGGCCTGGTGCTGTATTTAAGGCCTGGTGCTGTATTAAAGGCCTGGTGCTGTATTTAAGGCATGGTGCTGTATTTAAGGCCTGGTGCTGTATTAAAGGCCTGGTGCTGTATTAAAGGCCTGGTGCTGTATTAAAGGCCTGGTGCTGTATTTAAGGCCTGGTGCTGTATTAAAGGCCTGGTGCTGTATTAAAGGCCGGGTGCTGTATTAAAGGCCTGGTGCTGTATTCAAGGCTTGGTGCTGTATTAAAGGCCTGGTGCTGTATTAAAGGCCTGGTGCTGTATTAAAGGCCTGGTGCTGTATTAAAGGCCTGGTGCTGTATTCAAGGCCTGGTGCTGTATTAAAGGCCTGGCGCTGTATTCAAGGCCTGGTGCTGTATTCAAGGCCTGGTGCTGTATTAAAGGCCTGGTGCTGTATTCAAGGCCTGGTGCTGTATTAAAGGCCTGGCGCTGTATTAAAGGCCTGGTGCTGTATTTAAGGTCTGGTGCTGTATTCAAGGCCTGGTGCTGTATTCAAGGCCTGGTGCTGTATTAAAGGCCTGGGGCTGTATTAAAGGCCTGGTGCTGTATTAAAGGCCTGGTGCTGTATTAAAGGCCTGGTGCTGTATTCAAGGCCGGGTGCTGTATTTAAGGTCTGGCGCTGTATTAAAGGCCTGGTGCTGTATTTAAGGTCTGGTGCTGTATTAAAGGCCTGGTGCTGTATTAAATGCCTGGTGCTGTATTAAAGGCCTGGTGCTGTATTAAAGGCCTGGTGCTGTATTTAAGGCCTGGTGCTGTATTAAAGGCCTGGTGCTGTATTCAAGGCCTGGTGCTGTATTTAAGGTCTGGCGCTGTATTCAAGGCCTGGTGCTGTATTTAAGGTCTGGTGCTGTATTAAAGGCCTGGTGCTGTATTTAAGGCCTGGTGCTGTATTAAAGGCCTGGGGCTGTATTAAAGGCCTGGTGCTGTATTAAAGGCCTGGGGCTGTATTAAAGGCCTGGTGCTGTATTAAAGGCCTGGTGCTGTATTCAAGGCCTGGTGCTGTATTTAAGGCCTGGTGCTGTATTAAAGGCCTGGTGCTGTATTAAAGGCCTGGTGCTGTATTAAAGGCCTGGGGCTGTATTAAAGGCCTGGTGCTGTATTAAAGGCCTGGGGCTGTATTAAAGGCCTGGTGCTGTATTAAAGGCCTGGTGCTGTATTTAAGGCATGGTGCTGTATTTAAGGCCTGGTGCTGTATTAAAGGCCTGGTGCTGTATTCAAGGCCGGGTGCTGTATTTAAGGTCTGGCGCTGTATTAAAGGCCTGGTGCTGTATTTAAGGTCTGGTGCTGTATTAAAGGCCTGGTGCTGTATTAAATGCCTGGTGCTGTATTAAAGGCCTGGTGCTGTATTAAAGGCCTGGTGCTGTATTTAAGGCCTGGTGCTGTATTAAAGGCCTGGTGCTGTATTCAAGGCCTGGTGCTGTATTTAAGGTCTGGCGCTGTATTCAAGGCCTGGTGCTGTATTTAAGGTCTGGTGCTGTATTAAAGGCCTGGTGCTGTATTTAAGGCCTGGTGCTGTATTAAAGGCCTGGGGCTGTATTAAAGGCCTGGTGCTGTATTAAAGGCCTGGGGCTGTATTAAAGGCCTGGTGCTGTATTAAAGGCCTGGTGCTGTATTCAAGGCCTGGTGCTGTATTTAAGGCCTGGTGCTGTATTAAAGGCCTGGTGCTGTATTAAAGGCCTGGTGCTGTATTAAAGGCCTGGGGCTGTATTAAAGGCCTGGTGCTGTATTAAAGGCCTGGTGCTGTATTAAAGGCCTGGTGCTGTATTAAAGGCCTGGTGCTGTATTTAAGGCCTGGTGCTGTATTTAAGGCCTGGTGCTGTATTAAAGGCCTGGTGCTGTATTAAAGGCCTGGTGCTGTATTAAAGGCCTGGTGCTGTATTTAAGGCCTGGTGCTGTATTAAAGGCCTGGTGCTGTATTAAAGGCCTGGTGCTGTATTAAAGGCCTGGTGCTGTATTAAAGGCCTGGTGCTGTATTCAAGGCCTGGTGCTGTATTAAAGGCCTGGTGCTGTATTAAAGGCCTGGTGCTGTATTAAAGGCCTGGTGCTGTATTAAAGGCCTGGCGCTGTATTAAAGGCCGGGTGCTGTATTAAAGGCCTGGTGCTGTATTAAAGGCCGGGTGCTGTATTTAAGGTCTGGTGCTGTATTCAAGGCCTGGTGCTGTATTTAAGGCCTGGTGCTGTATTTAAGGCCTGGTGCTGTATTAAAGGCCTGGTGCTGTATTAAAGGCCTGGTGCTGTATTAAAGGCCTGGTGCTGTATTTAAGGCCTGGTGCTGTATTAAAGGCCTGGTGCTGTATTTAAGGCATGGTGCTGTATTTAAGGCCTGGTGCTGTATTAAAGGCCTGGTGCTGTATTAAAGGCCTGGTGCTGTATTAAAGGCCTGGTGCTGTATTTAAGGCCTGGTGCTGTATTAAAGGCCTGGTGCTGTATTAAAGGCCGGGTGCTGTATTAAAGGCCTGGTGCTGTATTCAAGGCCTGGTGCTGTATTAAAGGCCTGGTGCTGTATTAAAGGCCTGGTGCTGTATTAAAGGCCTGGTGCTGTATTAAAGGCCTGGTGCTGTATTCAAGGCCTGGTGCTGTATTAAAGGCCTGGCGCTGTATTCAAGGCCTGGTGCTGTATTCAAGGCCTGGTGCTGTATTAAAGGCCTGGTGCTGTATTCAAGGCCTGGTGCTGTATTAAAGGCCTGGCGCTGTATTAAAGGCCTGGTGCTGTATTTAAGGTCTGGTGCTGTATTCAAGGCCTGGTGCTGTATTCAAGGCCTGGTGCTGTATTAAAGGCCTGGGGCTGTATTAAAGGCCTGGTGCTGTATTAAAGGCCTGGTGCTGTATTAAAGGCCTGGTGCTGTATTAAAGGCCTGGTGCTGTATTCAAGGCCGGGTGCTGTATTTAAGGTCTGGCGCTGTATTAAAGGCCTGGTGCTGTATTTAAGGTCTGGTGCTGTATTAAAGGCCTGGTGCTGTATTAAATGCCTGGTGCTGTATTCAAGGCCTGGTGCTGTATTAAAGGCCTGGTGCTGTATTTAAGGCCTGGTGCTGTATTAAAGGCCTGGTGCTGTATTCAAGGCCTGGTGCTGTATTTAAGGTCTGGCGCTGTATTCAAGGCCTGGTGCTGTATTTAAGGTCTGGTGCTGTATTAAAGGCCTGGTGCTGTATTTAAGGCCTGGTGCTGTATTAAAGGCCTGGGGCTGTATTAAAGGCCTGGTGCTGTATTAAAGGCCTGGGGCTGTATTAAAGGCCTGGTGCTGTATTAAAGGCCTGGTGCTGTATTCAAGGCCTGGTGCTGTATTTAAGGCCTGGTGCTGTATTAAAGGCCTGGCGCTGTATTCAAGGCCTGGTGCTGTATTCAAGGCCTGGCGCTGTATTCAAGGCCTGGTGCTGTATTAAAGGCCTGGTGCTGTATTAATGGCCTGGTGCTGTATTTAAGGCCTGGTTCTGTATTAAAGGCCTGGTGCTGTATTAAAGGCCTGGTGCTGTATTAAAGGCCTGGCGCTGTATTCAAAGCCTGGTGCTGTATTAAAGGCCTGGTGCTGTATTAAAGGCCTGGTCCTGTATTAAAGGCCTGGTGCTGTATTAAAGGCCTGGTGCTGTATTCAAGGCCTGGTGCTGTATTCAAGGCCTGGTGCTGTATTTAAGGCCTGGTGCTGTATTAAAGGCCTGGTGCTGTATTAAAGGCCTGGTGCTGTATTAAAGGCCTGGTGCTGTATTTAAGGCCTGGTGCTGTATTTAAGGCCTGGTGCTGTATTTAAGGCCTGGCGCTGTATTAAAGGCCTGGTGCTGTATTAAAGGCCTGGCGCTGTGCTACAGGCCTGGTGCTGTATTAAAGGCCTGGTGCTGTATTGAAGGCCTGGTGCTGTATTAAAGGCCTGGTGCTGTATTTAAGGCCTGGTGCTGTATTTAAGGCCTGGTGCTGTATTTAAGGCCTGGTGCTGTATTTAAGGCCTGGTGCTGTATTTAAGGCCGGGTGCTGTATTAAAGGCCTGGTGCTGTATTTAAGGCCTGGTGCTGTATTGAAGGCCTGGTGCTGTATTAAAGGCCTGGTGCTGTATTTAAGGCCTGGTGCTGTATTTAAGGCCTGGTGCTGTATTTAAGGCCGGGTGCTGTATTAAAGGCCTGGTGCTGTATTAAAGGTCTGGTGCTGTATTAAAGGCCTGGGGCTGTATTACAGGCCTGGTGCTGTATTTAAGGCCTGGTGCTGTATTTAAGGCCTGGTGCTGTATTTAAGGTCTGGTGCTGTATTAAAGGCCTGGTGCTGAATTAAAGGCCTGGTGCTGTATTAAAGGCCTGGTGCTGTATTAAAGGCCTGGTGCTGTATTCAAGGCCTGGCGCTGTATTCAAGGCCTGGTGCTGTATTAAAGGCCTGGTGCTGTATTAAAGGCCTGGTGCTGTATTTAAGGCCTGGTGCTGTATTAAAGGCCTGGTGCTGTATTAAAGGCCTGGTGCTGTATTTAAGGCTTGGGGCTGTTTAGTTCCACCTCTTCTCTTTAATGAGCCACCACTGTTAAAGAAAACACCAACTCAGCATTCAGCTGTTGGAAGGGATCTGTTTGTCTCTCCTGGAGAGAGAGAGAGACAGCAGGCTGAAGCTGTCCGGGGCCGATCTCTGACATATGATGCGTTGTATTATGGTGGTTGAATGTCCTTTACTGAATGAAGTGCTGCTCTGTGCTGCTTTTAAACTTTGAGTTGAGGCTTAGATGAATGGAGAAAAGTTTTCCTCACAAAAAAATAAGTGTATAACTGTGTAACGCTAGTGAGTAACAGCCACCGCGAGCTACACTTATTTTTATTTTTCAAGAGCATTTACCTTTTTAGTTTCAATCGTTTCCATGAAGAACAACTGCTGGCTACTAACACAAACAGGTGCTCAAACCTCAAAGCCAGAATAGGTCTGTGTCCTACAGGTCCTGGTTAAAAGCTGTGCACTACATAGGGAATAGTGTTCCATTTGAAAAACAGTCTAGGATCCAGTTGGCTTTGGTGTGGCGTTGTGTTGACGGGAGTGCCAGTCCTCCACAGTATTTATAGCTGAGCTCATGGGGAGCATCTAAATCCGGGTTTGGGCTCCTAATCGTATTCACAGCCAGCTTAACACAGCACCAGCCTCCAACTCCTTTCTCTCCTCCCTCTCAGCCTGCTGGCCGGTCCTCCGGGAAACCAGACCCCAGCCTAATATGTAGAAGTGTACCTCTGCTAAAACCAATGTCTTTGATGGAGTAGTGAGGAGAGTAAAGAGAGGAGACAGACTGGGGAGTAAAGAGAGGAGACAGACTGGGGAGTATAGAGAGGAGACAGACTGGGGAGTATAGAGAGGAGACAGACTGGGGAGTAAAGAGAGGAGACAGACTGGGAAGTAAAGAGAGGAGACAGGCTGGGGAGTAAAGAGAGGAGACAGACTGGGGAGTATAGAGAGGAGACAGACTGGGGAGTATAGAGAGGAGACAGACTGGGAGGTAAAGAGAGGAGACACACTGGGGAGTAAAGAGAGGAGACAGACTGGGGAGTATAGAGAGGAGACAGACTGGGGAGTAAAGAGAGGAGACAGACTGGGAAGTAAAGAGAGGAGACAGACTGGGGAGTATAGAGAGGAGACAGACTGGGGAGTAAAGAGAGGAGACAGACTGGGAAGTAAAGAGAGGAGACAGACTGGGGAGTATAGAGAGGAGACAGACTGGGGAGTAAAGAGAGGAGACAGACTGGGAAGTAAAGAGAGGAGACAGACTGGGGAGTATAGAGAGGAGAGACTGGGGAGTAAAGAGAGGAGACAGACTGGGAGAGTATAGAGAGGAGACAGACTGGGGAGTAAAGAGAGGAGACAGACTGGGGAGTAAAGAGAGGAGACAGACTGGGAGGTAAAGAGAGGAGACAGGCTGGGGAGTAAAGAGAGGAGACAGACTGGGGAGTAAAGAGAGGAGACAGACTGGGGAGTAAAGAGAGGAGGCAGACTGGGGAGTAAAGAGAGGAGCCAGACTGGAGAGTATAGAGAGGAGACAGACTGGGGAGTAAAGAGAGGAGACAGACTGGGGAGTAAAGAGAGGAGACAGACTGGGGAGTAAAGAGAGGAGACAGACTGGGGAGTAAAGAGAGGAGACAGACTGGGGAGTAAAGAGAGGAGACAGACTGGGGAGTAAAGAGAGGAGACAGACTGGGAGGTAAAGAGAGGAGACAGACTGGGGAGTAAAGAGAGGAGACAGACTGGGGAGTAAAGAGAGGAGACAGACTGGGGAGTAAAGAGAGGAGACAGACTGGGGAGTATAGAGAGGAGACAGACTGGGAGGTAAAGAGAGGAGACAGACTGGGGAGTAAAGAGAGGAGACAGACTGGGGAGTAAAGAGAGGAGACAGACTGGGGAGTAAAGAGAGGAGACAGACTGGGGAGTAAAGAGAGGAGACAGACTGGGGAGTAAAGAGAGGAGACAGACTGGGGAGTAAAGAGAGGAGACAGACTGGGGAGTAAAGAGAGGAGACAGACTGGGAGGTAAAGAGAGGAGACAGACTGGGGAGTAAAGAGAGGAGACAGACTGGGGAGTAAAGAGAGGAGACAGACTGGGGAGTAAAGAGAGGAGACAGGCTGGGGAGTAAAGAGAGGAGACAGACTGGGGAGTAAAGAGAGGAGACAGACTGGGGAGTAAAGAGAGGAGACAGACTGGGGAGTAAAGAGAGGAGACAGACTGGGGAGTAAAAGAGAAGACAGACTGGGGAGTAAAGAGAGGAGACAGACTGGGGAGTAAAGAGAGGAGACAGGCTGGGGAGTAAAGAGAGGAGACAGACTGGGGAGTAAAGAGAGGAGACAGACTGGGGAGTAAAGAGAGGAGACAGACTGGGGAGTAAAGAGAGGAGACAGACTGGGGAGTAAAGAGAGGAGACAGACTGGGGAGTAAAGAGAGGAGACAGACTGGGGAGTAAAGAGAGGAGACAGACTGGGGAGTAAAGAGAGGAGACAGACTGGGGAGTAAAGAGAGGAGACAGACTGGGAGGTAAAGAGAGGAGACAGACTGGGGAGTAAAGAGAGGAGACAGACTGGGGAGTAAAGAGAGGAGACAGACTGGGGAGTAAAGAGAGGAGACAGACTGGGGAGTAAAGAGAGGAGACAGACTGGGGAGTAAAGAGAGGAGACAGACTGGGGAGTAAAGATAGGAGACAGACTGGGGAGTAAAGAGAGGAGACAGACTGGGGAGTAAAGATAGGAGACAGACTGGGGAGTAAAGAGAGGAGACACACTGGGGAGTAAAGATAGGAGACAGACTGGGGAGTATAGAGAGGAGACAGACTGGGGAGTAAAGAGAGGAGACAGACTGGGGAGTAAAGAGAGGAGACAGACTGGGGAGTAAAGAGAGGAGACAGACTGGGGAGTAAAGAGAGGAGACAGACTGGGGAGTAAAGAGAGGAGACAGACTGGGGAGTAAAGAGAGGAGACAGACTGGGGAGTAAAGAGAGGAGACAGACTGGGAGGTAAAGAGAGGAGACAGACTGGGGAGTAAAGAGAGGAGACAGACTGGGGAGTAAAGAGAGGAGACAGACTGGGAGGTAAAGAGAGGAGACAGACTGGGGAGTAAAGAGAGGAGACAGACTGGGGAGTAAAGAGAGGAGACAGACTGGGGAGTAAAGAGAGGAGACAGACTGGGGAGTAAAGAGAGGAGACAGACTGGGGAGTAAAGAGAGGAGACAGACTGGGGAGTAAAGAGAGGAGACAGACTGGGGAGTATAGAGAGGAGACAGACTGGGGAGTAAAGAGAGGAGACAGACTGGGGAGTAAAGAGAGGAGACAGGCTGGGAGGTAAAGAGAGGAGACAGACTGGGGAGTAAAGAGAGGAGACAGACTGGGGAGTAAAGAGAGGAGACAGACTGGGGGGTAAAGAGAGGAGACAGACTGGGGAGTAAAGAGAGGAGACAGGCTGGGAGGTAAAGAGAGGAGACAGGCTGGGGAGTAAAGAGAGGAGACAGGCTGGGGAGTAAAGAGAGGAGACAGACTGGGGAGTAAAGAGAGGAGACAGGCTGGGAGGTAAAGAGAGGAGACAGACTGGCAGGTAAAGAGAGGAGCCAGACTGGGAGTAAAGAGCGGAGAGACTGGGGAGTATAGAGAGGAGACAGACTGGGAGGTAAAGAGAGGAGACAGACTGGGAGGTAAAGAGAGGAGACAGACTGGGGAGTAAAGAGAGGAGACAGGCTTGGAGGTAAAGAGAGGAGACAGACTGGGGAGTAAAGAGAGGAGACAGACTGGGGAGTAAAGAGAGGAGACAGACTGGGAGGTAAAGAGAGGAGACAGACTGGGGAGTAAAGAGAGGAGACAGACTGGGGAGTAAAGAGAGGGGACAGACTGGGGAGTAAAGAGAGGAGACAGACTGGGGAGTAAAGAGAGGAGACAGACTGGGGAGTAAAGAGAGGAGACAGACTGGGGAGAAAGAGAGAGAGACAGACTGGGGAGTAAAGAGAGGAGACAGACTGGGAGGTAAGAGAGGAGACACACTGGGGAGTAAAGAGAGGAGGCAGACTGGGAATAAAGAGAGGAGACAGACTGGGGAGTAAAAAGAGAGGAGACAGACTGGGGAGGTAAAGAGAGGAGACAGACTGGGGAGTAAAGAGAGGAGACAGACTGGGAGTAAAGAGAGGAGACAGACTGTGGAGTAAAGAGAGGAGACAGACTGTGGAGTAAAGAGAGGAGACAGACTGGGAGGTAAAGAGAGGAGACAGACTGGGAGTAAAGAGAGGAGACAGACTGGGAGGTAAAGAGAGGAGACAGACTGGGAGGTGAAGAGAGGAGACAGACTGGGAGGTAAAGAGAGGAGACAGACTGGAAGCCTTTTTAAATCTGACACGCCAGGTGGATTGACAACAAGTTAAGCTGTGTTTTGGTATATTGCACTTCTTGATTTCATGAAAATTAAATATGTTTTGTAATTTATTTTCAATTTGGCGCTCTGCAATTCACCAGATGTTGACGAAAATGATACTGCTAAAGGGATCTGTGCGCCAAAGGTTAAGGCTACAATGAATGCAGCCTCGGGATATGTGGTTTACAGTTTACAAAAAGTCAGGTGAAGTTTGTTCAGGGCCATCAATGTGTGTGCTCGGGGGGTTAATATATGCGGCTGTGATTATAATCTAAGAGAACTCTCTTGGTGGACAATGCGCTTCGACATTTGATTGTAAGGAATTCTAAGTCAGGTGAACAGAAGGACTTGAGTATGCTGTTATGATCACACCCTGCCCGTCTTCCTACCAGAAAGATGCTTGTTCCTGTCGGCGCAAAGCGTGAAGAAACCAGCTGGCTGTACCGACTCCGATAGCGTGTCTGGAATGAGCCATGTTTCCGTTACAGTCTCTGATGTCTCTCTGGAATGCTACCCCTGCTCGGATTTCATCTACCTTGTTGTCAAGAGACTGGACATTGGCGAGTAGTATGCTCGGGGGGCGGTGCGCGATGTGCCCGTCTCCGGAGCCTGACCAAAAGACCGCTTCGTCTGGGTGGGCCTATGCCCTCCATGAACCACCCATGGCTGAGCCCCTGCCCCAGCTCCTTTCTGAGTTACATTTCATTTAAGGAAATCAGTTGAATTAAATTAATTAGTGCTTAATCTCTGGATTTCACATGACTGGGCAGGGGCTCAGCCATGGGTGGTTCATGGAGGGCATAGGCCCACCCACTTGGCAGCAAAGACTACCCACTGGGGAGCCAGGCTCAGCCAATCAGAATGAGGATTTCCCCCACAAAAGGGCTTTATTACAGACAGACAAAAGTCATCAGCTCCTGAAACACGGGACCAACACTTTACATGGTACATTAATGTCTTTGTTTGGGTGTAGATATGTAATCCGTAGTGTGAACATCAAACCTGATGAAGAACAAATTGAGAAGACGTCGTCACACTCTGACCTTTAATATCTCTGTTTTCTTTATATTTTGGTTAGGTCAGGTTGTGACGAGGGTGGGTATGCTAGTTTTAGTATTTTCTAGGGTTTTT
This sequence comes from Oncorhynchus keta, assembly GCF_023373465.1. Classification (NCBI taxonomy): domain Eukaryota; kingdom Metazoa; phylum Chordata; class Actinopteri; order Salmoniformes; family Salmonidae; genus Oncorhynchus; species Oncorhynchus keta. Next base: position 87,164 of record NW_026289388.1, read on the forward strand.
GTATGTCTAGTGGTTTAGTTGGTCTAGGTTTTTGTATGTCTATGGTGGCCTGATATGGTTCCCAATCAGAGGCAGCTGTTTATCGTTGTCTCTGATTGGGGATCATATTTAGGTAGCCATTTTCCGTTTTGTGTTTGTGTGTTCTTGTTCTATGTTTAGTTGCCTGTCTGCACTAATTAATATCATATCAGCTTCACAGTTCGTTTTGTTATTTTGTTCGTTTGTTCAGTGTTTCATTCTTAAATAAAGAAGAATGTACGTATACTACACTGCACCTTGGTCTCCTCCTTACAACGGACGTGACTATAGTCCTGTTAGATGGTCCTTGGTCTCCTCCTTACAACAGACGTGACTATAGTCCTGTTAGATGGTCCTTGGTCTCCTCCTTACAACAGACGTGACTATAGTCCTGTTAGATGGTCCTTGGTCTCCTCCTTACAACAGACGTGACTATAGTCCTGTTAGATGGTCCTTGGTCTCCTCCTTACAACAGACGTGACTATAGTCCTGTTAGATGGTCCTTGGTCTCCTCCTTACAACAGACGTGACTATAGTCCTGTTAGATGGTCCTTGGTCTCCTTACAACAGACGTGACTATAGTCCTGTTAGATGGTCCTTGGTCTCCTTACAACAGACGTGACTATAGTCCTGTTAGATGGTCCTTGGTCTCCTCCTTACAACAGACGTGACTATAGTCCTGTTAGATGGTCCTTGGTCTCCTTACAACAGACGTGACTATAGTCCTGTTAGATGGTCCTTGGTCTCCTCCTTACAACAGACGTGACTATAGTCCTGTTAGATGGTCCTTGGTCTCCTTACAACAGACGTGACTATAGTCCTGTTAAATGGTCCTTGGTCTCTCCTTACAACATACGTGACTATAGTCCTGTTAGATGGTCCTTGGTCTCCTTACAACAGACGTGACTATAGTCCTGTTAGATGGTCCTTGGTCTCCTTACAACAGATGTGACTATAGTCCTGTTAGATGGTCCTTGGTCTCCTTACAACAGACGTGACTATAGTCCTGTTAGATGGTCCTTGGTCTCCTTACAACAGACTTGACTATAGTCCTGTTAGATGGTCCTTGGTCTCCTCCTTACAACAGACGTGACTATAGTCCTGTTAGATGGTCCTTGGTCTCCTTACAACAGACGTGACTATAGTCCTGTTAGATGGTCCTTGGTCTCCTTACAACAGACGTGACTATAGTCCTGTTAGATGGTCCTTGGTCTCCTTACAACAGACGTGACTATAGTCCTGTTAGATGGTCCTTGGTCTCCTCCTGACAACAGACGTGACTATAGTCCTGTTAGATGGTCCTTGGTCTCCTCCTTACAACAGACGTGACTATAGTCCTGTTAGATGGTCCTTGGTCTCCTTACAACAGACGTGACTATAGTCCTGTTAGATGGTCCTTGGTCTCCTTACAACAGACGTGACTATAGTCCTGTTAGATGGTCCTTGGTCTCCTTACAACAGACGTGACTATAGTCCTGTTAGATGGTCCTTGGTCTCCTCCTTACAACAGACGTGACTATAGTCCTGTTAGATGGTCCTTGGTCTCCTTACAACAGACGTGACTATAGTCCTGTTAAATGGTCCTTGGTCTCCTCCTTACAACAGACGTGACTATAGTCCTGTTAGATGGTCCTTGGTCTCCTTACAACAGACGTGACTATAGTCCTGTTAGATGGTCCTTGGTCTCCTTACAACAGACGTGACTATAGTCCTGTTAGATGGTCCTTGGTCTCCTCCTTACAACAGACGTGACTATAGTCCTGTTAGATGGTCCTTGGTCTCCTTACAACAGACGTGACTATAGTCCTGTTAGATGGTCCTTGGTCTCTTCCTTACAACAGACGTGACTATAGTCCTGTTAGATGGTCCTTGGTCTCCTTACAACAGACGTGACTATAGTCCTGTTAGATGGTCCTTGGTCTCCTCCTTACAACAGACGTGACTATAGTCCTGTTAGATGGTCCTTGGTCTCCTTACAACAGACGTGACTATAGTCCTGTTAGATGGTCCTTGGTCTCCTTACAACAGACGTGACTATAGTCCTGTTAGATGGTCCTTGGTCTCCTCCTTACAACAGACGTGACTATAGTCCTGTTAGATGGTCCTTGGTCTCCTTACAACAGACGTGACTATAGTCCTGTTAGATGGTCCTTGGTCTCCTCCTTACAACAGACGTGACTATAGTCCTGTTAGATGGTCCTTGGTCTCCTTACAACAGACGTGACTATAGTCCTGTTAGATGGTCCTTGGTCTCCTTACAACAGACGTGACTATAGTCCTGTTAGATGGTCCTTGGTCTCCTTACAACAGACGTGACTATAGTCCTGTTAGATGGTCCTTGGTCTCCTTACAACAGACGTGACTATAGTCCTGTTAGATGGTCCTTGGTCTCCTCCTTACAACATACGTGACTATAGTCCTGTTAGATGGTCCTTGGTCTACTTACAACAGACGTGACTATAGTCCTGTTAGATGGTCCTTGGTCTCCTCCTTACAACAGACGTGACTATAGTCCTGTTAGATGGTCCTTGGTCTCCTCCTTACAACAGACGTGACTATAGTCCTGTTAGATGGTCCTTGGTCTATTTACAACAGACGTGACTATAGTCCTGTTAGATGGTCCTTGGTCTCCTCCTTACAACAGACGTGACTATAGTCCTGTTAGATGGTCCTTGGTCTCCTCCTAACAACAGAGGTGACTATAGTCCTGTTAGATGGTCCTTGGTCTCCTCCTGACAACAGACGTGACTATAGTCCTGTTAGATGGTCCTTGGTCTCTCCTTACAACAGACGTGACTATAGTCCTGTTAGATGGTCCT
>NW_026289388.1:95000-130424 GCF_023373465.1 Oncorhynchus keta
CAGACACCACACAGACAGGTCCCTGGTTCCCCTGACACCACACAGACAGGTCCCTGGTCCCCTGACACTACACAGACAGGTCCCTGGTCCCCTGACACCACACAGACAGGTCCCTGGTCCCCTGACACTATACAGACAGGTCCCTGGTCCCCCTGACACCACACAGACAGGTCCCTGGTCCCCCTGACACTACACAGACAGGTCCCTGCTCCCCAGACACTATACAGACAGGTCCCTGGTCCCCTGACACCACACAGACAGGTCCCTGGTCCCCCTGACACTATACAGACAGGTCCCTGGTCCCCCTGACACGATACAGACAGGTCCCTGGTCCCCAGACACTACACAGACAGGTCCCTGGTCCCCTGACACCACACAGACAGGTCCCTGGTCCCCTGACACCACACAGACAGGTCCCTGGTCCCCTGACACTATACAGACAGGTCCCTGGTCCCCTGACACCACACAGACAGGTCCCTGGTCCCCCTGACATCACACAGACAGGTCCCTGGTCCCCCTGACACCACACAGACAGGTCCCTGGTCCCCAGACACTATACAGACAGGTCCCTGGTCCCCCTGACACCACACAGACAGGTCCCTGGTCCCCCTGACACCACACAGACAGGTCCCTGGTCCCCTGACACCACACAGACAGGTCCCTGGTCCCCTGACACCACACAGACAGGTCCCTGGTCCCCTGACACACACAGACAGGTCCCTGGTCCCCAGACACGATACAGACAGGTCCCTGGTCCCCAGACACTATACAGACAGGTCCCTGGTCCCCTGACACCACACAGACAGGTCCCTGGTCCCCTGACACCACACAGACAGGTCCCTGGTCCCCTGACACTACACAGACAGGTCCCTGGTCCCCCTGACACCACACAGACAGGTCCCTGGTCCCCTGACACTATACAGACAGGTCCCTGGTCCCCCTGACACCACACAGACAGGTCCCTGGTCCCCTGACACTACACAGACAGGTCCCTGGTCCCCAGGCACTACACAGACAGGTCCCTGGCCCCCTGACACTACACAGACAGGTCCCTGGTCCCCTGACACACACAGACAGGTCCCTGGTCCCCTGACACCACACAGACAGGTCCCTGGTCCCCTGACACTATACAGACAGGTCCCTGGTCCTCAGACACTACACAGACATGTCCCTGGTCCCCAGGCACTACACAGACAGGTCCCTGGTCCCCTGACACCACACAGACAGGTCCCTGGTCCCCTGATACTACACAGACAGGTCCCTGGTCCCCTGACACTATACAGACAGGTCCCTGGTCCCCCTGACACCACACAGACAGGTCCCTGGTCCCCTGACACCACACAGACAGGTCCCTGGTCCCCTGACACTATACAGACAGGTCCCTGGTCCCCCTGACACCACACAGACAGGTCCCTGGTCCCCTGACACTACACAGACAGGTCCCTGGTCCCCTGACACCACACAGACAGGTCCCTGGTCCCCTGACACTACACAGACAGGTCCCTGGTCCCCTGACACCACACAGACAGGTCCCTGGTCCCCCTGACATCACACAGACAGGTCCCTGGTCCCCCTGACACTATACAGACAGGTCCCTGGTCCCCTGACACCACACAGACAGGTCCCTGGTCCCCTGACACCACACAGACAGGTCCCTGGTCCCCAGACACTATACAGACAGGTCCCTGGTCCCCCTGACACCACACAGACAGGTCCCTGGTCCCCCTGACACCACACAGACAGGCCCCTGGTCCCCAGACACGATACAGACAGGTCCCTGGTCCCCCAGACACGATACAGACAGGTCCCTGGTCCCCCTGACACCACACAGACAGGTCCCTGGTCCCCTGACACCACACAGACAGGTCCCTGGTCCCCCTGACACTACACAGACAGGTCCCTGGTCCCCCTGACACCACACAGACAGGTCCCTGGTCTCCCTGACACTATACAGACAGGTCCCTGGTCCCCCTGACACCACACAGACAGGTCCCTGGTCCCCAGACACTACACAGACAGGTCCCTGGTCCCCAGGCACTACACAGACAGGTCCCTGGTCCCCTGACACTATACAGACAGGTCCCTGGTCCCCCTGACACCACACAGACAGGTCCCTGGTCCCCCTGACACCACACAGACAGGTCCCTGGTCCCCAGACATGACACAGACAGGTCCCTGGTCCCCAGACACTACACAGACAGGTCCCTGGTCCCCCTGACACCACACAGACAGGTCCCTGGTCCCCTGACACCACACAGACAGGTCCCTGGTCCCCTGACACCACACAGACAGATCCCTAGTCCCCTGACACTATACAGACAGGTCCCTGGTCCCCCTGACACCACACAGACAGGTCCCTGGTCCCCTGACACTACACAGACAGGTCCCTGGTCCCCAGACACTATACAGACAGGTCCCTGGTCCCCCTGACACTATACAGACAGGTCCCTGGTCCCCCAGACACTATACAGACAGGTCCCTGGTCCCCTGACACTATACAGACAGGTCCCTGGTCCCCCTGACACCACACAGACAGGTCCCTGGTCCCCAGACACGACACAGACAGGTCCCTGGTCCCCTGACACTATACAGACATGTCTCTGGTCCCCTGACACTACACAGACAGGTCCCTGGTCCCCTGACACCACACAGACAGGTCCCTGGTCCCCTTGACACTATACAGACAGGTCCCTGGTCCCCTGACACTACACAGACAGGTCCCTGGTCCCCCTGACACCACACAGACAGATCCCTGGTCCCCTGACACTATACAGACAGGTCCCTGGTCCCCCTGACACCACACAGACAGGTCCCTGGTCCCCAGACACGACACAGACAGGTCCCTGGTCCCCTGACACTATACAGACAGGTCCCTGGTCCCCTGACACTACACAGACAGGTCCCTGGTCCCCTGACACCACACAGACAGGTCCCTGGTCCCCTTGACACTATACAGACAGGTCCCTGGTCCCCCTGACACCACACAGACAGGTCCCTGGTCCCCTGACACACACAGACAGGTCCCTGGTCCCCTGACACTACACAGACAGGTCCCTGGTCCCCTGACACCACACAGACAGGTCCCTGGTCCCCTGACACTATACAGACAGGTCCCTGGTCCCCCTGACACCACACAGACAGGTCCCTGGTCCCCAGACACTACACAGACAGGTCCCTGGTCCCCAGACACTACACAGACAGGTCCCTGGTCCCCTGACACTATACAGACAGGTCCCTGGTCCCCCTGACACCACACAGACAGGTCCCTGGTCCCCCTGACACCACACAGACAGGTCCCTGGTCCCCAGACACGACACAGACAGGTCCCTGGTCCCCAGACACTACACAGACAGGTCCCTGGTCCCCCTGACACCACACAGACAGGTCCCTGGTCCCCCAGACATTATACAGACAGGCCCTGGTCCCCCAGACACTATACAGACAGGTCCCTGGTCCCCTGACACGACACAGACAGGTCCCTGGTCCCCCTGACACTATACAGACAGGTCCCTGGTCCCCCAGACACTATACAGACAGGTCCCTGGTCCCCCAGACACTATACAGACAGGTCCCTGGTCCCCCTGACACTATACAGACAGGTCCCTGGTCCCCCAGACACTATACAGACAGGTCCCTGGTCCCCCAGACACTATACAGACAGGTCCCTGGTCCCCCTGACACTATACAGACAGGTCCCTGGTCCCCCTGACACCACACAGACAGGTCCCTGGTCCCCCTGACACTATACAGACAGGTCCCTGGTCCCCTGACACTATACAGACAGGTCCCTGGTCCCCCAGACACTACACAGACAGGTCCCTGGTCCCCCTGACACTACACAGACAGGTCCCTGGTTCCCCTGACACCACACAGACAGGTCCCTGGTCCCCTGACACCACACAGACAGGTCCCTGGTCCCCTGACACGACACAGACAGGTCCCTGGTCCCCTGACACCACACAGACAGGTCCCTGGTCCCCTGACACTACACAGACAGGTCCCTGGTCCCCTGACACCACACAGACAGGTCCCTGGTCCCCTGACACCACACAGACAGGTCCCTGGTCCCCAGACACTATACAGACAGGTCCCTGGTCCCCAGACACTATACAGACAGGTCCCTGGTCCCCAGACACTACACAGACAGGTCCCTGGTCCCCTGACACCATACAGACAGGTCCCTGGTCCCCTGACACTATACAGACAGGTCCCTGGTCCCCTGACACTACACAGACAGGTCCCTGGTCCCCTGACACTATACAGACAGGTCCCTGGTCCCCTGACACTATACAGACAGGTCCCTGGTCCCCTGACACCACACAGACAGGTCCCTGGTCCCCTGACACTATACAGACAGGTCCCTGGTCCCCTGACACGACACAGACAGGTCCCTGGTCCCCTGACACGACACAGACAGGTCCCTGGTCCCCCTGACACTACACAGACAGGTCCCTGGCCCCCTGACACCACACAGACAGGTCCCTGGTCCCCTGACACGACACAGACAGGTCCCTGGTCCCCTGACACTACACAGACAGGTCCCTGGTCCCCTGACACTATACAGACAGGTCCCTGGTCCCCTGACACTATACAGACAGGTCCCTGGTCCCCAGACACTACACAGACAGGTCCCTGGTCCCCTGACACTACACAGACAGGTCCCTGGTCCCCTGACACCACACAGACAGGTCCCTGGTCCCCTGACACCACACAGACAGGTCCCTGGTCCCCTGACACCACACAGACAGGTCCCTGGTCCCCTGACACACACAGACAGGTCCCTGGTCCCCTGACACTATACAGACAGGTCCCTGGTCCCCTGACACCACACAGACAGGTCCCTGGTCCCTGACACCACACAGACAGGTCCCTGGTCCCCTGACACCACACAGACAGGTCCCTGGTGACACTATACAGACAGGTCCCAGACACTATACAGACAGGTCCCTGGTCCCCAGACACTACACAGACAGGTCCCTGGTCCCCCAGACACTACACAGACAGGTCCCTGGTCCCCCAGACACTACACAGACAGGTCCCTGGTCCCCCTGACACCACACAGACAGGTCCCTGGTCCCCTGACACTATACAGACAGGTCCCTGGTCCCCCTGACACTACACAGACAGGTCCCTGGTCCCCTGACACTATACAGACAGGTCCCTGGTCCCCCTGACACTATACAGACAGGTCCCTGGTCCCCTGACACCACACAGACAGGTCCCTGGTCCCCTGACACTATACAGACAGGTCCCTGGTCCCCCTGACACGACACAGACAGGTCCCTGGTCCCCTGACACGACACAGACAGGTCCCTGGTCCCCCTGACACTACACAGACAGGTCCCTGGTCCCCTGACACGACACAGACAGGTCCCTGGTCCCCTGACACCACACAGACAGGTCCCTGGTCCCCTGACACTATACAGACAGGTCCCTGGTCCCCCTGACACCACACAGACAGGTCCCTGGTCCCCTGACACACACAGACAGGTCCCTGGTCCCCTGACACCACACAGACAGGTCCCTGGTCCCCTGACACTACACAGACAGGTCCCTGGTCCCCTGACACTATACAGACAGGTCCCTGGTCCCCTGACACACACAGACAGGTCCCTGGTCCCCTGACACCACACAGACAGGTCCCTGGTCCCCAGACACTATACAGACAGGTCCCTGGTCCCCTGACACGATACAGACAGGTCCCTGGTCCCCTGACACACACAGACAGGTCCCTGGTCCCCTGACACTACACAGACAGGTCCCTGGTCCCCTGACACTACACAGACAGGTCCCTGGTCCCCTGACACACACAGACAGGTCCCTGGTCCCCTGACACTATACAGACAGGTCCCTGGTCCCCTGACACGACACAGACAGGTCCCTGGTCCCCAGACACTACACAGACAGGTCCCTGGTCCCCAGACACTACACAGACAGGTCCCTGGTCCCCCTGACACTATACAGACAGGTCCCTGGTCCCCCTGACACCACACAGACAGGTCCCTGGTCCCCCTGACACCACACAGACAGGTCCCTGGTCCCCAGACACGACACAGACAGGTCCCTGGTCCCCAGACACTACACAGACAGGTCCCTGGTCCCCCTGACACCACACAGACAGGTCCCTGGTCCCCCAGACATTATACAGACAGGTCCCTGGTCCCCAGACACTATACAGACAGGTCCCTGGTCCCCCTGACACGATACAGACAGGTCCCTGGTCCCCAGACACTACACAGACAGGTCCCTGGTCCCCCTGACACCACACAGACAGGTCCCTGGTCCCCAGACACTATACAGACAGGTCCCTGGTCCCCTGACACTACACAGACAGGTCCCTGGTCCCCCTGACACTATACAGACAGGTCCCTGGTCCCCAGACACTATACAGACAGGTCCCTGGTCCCCTGACACTACACAGACAGGTCCCTGGTCCCCTGACACCACACAGACAGGTCCCTGGTCCCCTGACACCACACAGACAGGTCCCTGGTCCCCTGACACCACACAGACAGGTCCCTGGTCCCCAGACACTACACAGACAGGTCCCTGGTCCCCTGACACCACACAGACAGGTCCCTGGTCCCCCAGACACTATACAGACAGGTCCCTGGTCCCCCAGACACTATACAGACAGGTCCCTGGTCCCCTGACACCACACAGACAGGTCCCTGGTCCCCTGACACTACACAGACAGGTCCCTGGTCCCCTGACACTACACAGACAGGTCCCTGGTCCCCTGACACTATACAGACAGGTCCCTGGTCCCCTGACACTATACAGACAGGTCCCTGGTCCCCTGACACCACACAGACAGGTCCCTGGTCCCCCTGACACCACACAGACAGGTCCCTGGTCCCCCTGACACTATACAGACAGGTCCCTGGTCCCCCTGACACGACACAGACAGGTCCCTGGTCCCCTGACACGACACAGACAGGTCCCTGGTCCCCTGACACTACACAGACAGGTCCCTGGTCCCCTGACACGACACAGACAGGTCCCTGGTCCCCCTGACACGACACAGACAGGTCCCTGGTCCCCTGACACGACACAGACAGGTCCCTGGTCCCCTGACACTACACAGACAGGTCCCTGGTCCCCTGACACCACACAGACAGGTCCCTGGTCCCCCAGACACTACACAGACAGGTCCCTGGTCCCCTGACACTACACAGACAGGTCCCTGGTCCCCTGACACGACACAGACAGGTCCCTGGTCCCCCTGACACCACACAGACAGGTCCCTGGTCCCCCTGACACTATACAGACAGGTCCCTGGTCCCCCTGACACCACACAGACAGGTCCCTGGTCCCCTGACACCACACAGACAGGTCCCTGGTCCCCTGACACTACACAGACAGATCCCTAGTCCCCTGACACTATACAGACAGGTCCCTGGTCCCCTGACACCACACAGACAGGTCCCTGGTCCCCCTGACACCACACAGACAGGTCCCTGGTCCCCTGACACCACACAGACAGGTCCCTGGTCCCCTGACACTACACAGACAGATCCCTGGTCCCCTGACACTATACAGACAGGTCCCTGGTCCCCCTGACACCACACAGACAGGTCCCTGGTCCCCTGACACTACACAGACAGGTCCCTGGTCCCCAGACACTATACAGACAGGTCCCTGGTCCCCTGACACTATACAGACAGGTCCCTGGTCCCCTGACACCACACAGACAGGTCCCTGGTCCCCAGACACGACACAGACAGGTCCCTGGTCCCCTGACACTATACAGACAGGTCCCTGGTCCCCTGACACTACACAGACAGGTCCCTGGTCCCCTGACACCACACAGACAGGTCCCTGGTCCCCTGACACTATACAGACAGGTCCCTGGTCCCCTGACACTACACAGACAGGTCCCTGGTCCCCTGACACCACACAGACAGGTCCCTGGTCCCCTTGACACTATACAGACAGGTCCCTGGTCCCCCTGACACTACACAGACAGGTCCCTGGTCCCCCTGACACCACACAGACAGGTCCCTGGTCCCCTGACACTATACAGACAGGTCCCTGGTCCCCTGACACACACAGACAGGTCCCTGGTCCCCTGACACTATACAGACAGGTCCCTGGTCCCCTGACACGACACAGACAGGTCCCTGGTCCCCTGACACGACACAGACAGGTCCCTGGTCCCCTGACACTACACAGACAGGTCCCTGGTCCCCTGACACGACACAGACAGGTCCCTGGTCCCCTGACACGACACAGACAGGTCCCTGGTCCCCTGACACGACACAGACAGGTCCCTGGTCCCCTGACACTATACAGACAGGTCCCTGGTCCCCTGACACTATACAGACAGGTCCCTGGTCCCCAGACACTACACAGACAGGTCCCTGGTCCCCTGACACTACACAGACAGGTCCCTGGTCCCCTGACACCACACAGACAGGTCCCTGGTTCCCCTGACACCCACAGACAGGTCCCTGGTCCCCTGACACCACACAGACAGGTCCCTGGTCCCCTGACACCACACAGACAGGTCCCTGGTCCCCTGACACTACACAGACAGGTCCCTGGTCCCCTGACACCACACAGACAGGTCCCTGGTCCCCTGACACCACACAGACAGGTCCCTGGTCCCCCAGACACTATACAGACAGGTCCCTGGTCCCCCAGACACTATACAGACAGGTCCCTGGTCCCCAGACACTATACAGACAGGTCCCTGGTCCCCAGACACTATACAGACAGGTCCCTGGTCCCCCAGACACCACACAGACAGGTCCCTGGTCCCCCTGACACCACACAGACAGGTCCCTGGTCCCCCTGACACTATACAGACAGGTCCCTGGTCCCCCTGACACTACACAGACAGGTCCCTGGTCCCCTGACACTATACAGACAGGTCCCTGGTCCCCTGACACTATACAGACAGGTCCCTGGTCCCCTGACACACACAGACAGGTCCCTGGTCCCCTGCCACTACACAGACAGGTCCCTGGTCCCCCTGACACCACACAGACAGGTCCCTGGTCCCCTGACACCACACAGACAGGTCCCTGGTCCCCTGACACGACACAGACAGGTCCCTGGTCCCCTGACACTATACAGACAGGTCCCTGGTCCCCTGACACCACACAGACAGGTCCCTGGTCCCCTGACACCACACAGACAGGTCCCTGGTCCCCTGACACCACACAGACAGGTCCCTGGTCCCCTGACACCACAGACAGATCCCTGGTCCCCTGACACTATACAGACAGGTCCCTGGTCCCCTGACACCACACAGACAGGTCCCTGGTCCCCAGACACTACACAGACAGGTCCCTGGTCCCCAGACACTACACAGACAGGTCCCTGGTCCCCAGACACGATACAGACAGGTCCCTGGTCCCCTGACACCACACAGACAGGTCCCTGGTCTCCCTGACACCACACAGACAGGTCCCTGGTCCCCCTGACACCACACAGACAGGTCCCTGGTCCCCTGACACCACACAGACAGGTCCCTGGTCCCCTGACACTATACAGACAGGTCCCTGGTCCCCCTGACACCACACAGACAGGTCCCTGGTCCCCAGACACTACACAGACAGGTCCCTGGTCCCCAGGCACTACACAGACAGGTCCCTGGTCCCCCTGACACTACACAGACAGGTCCCTGGTCCCCTGACACCACACAGACAGGTCCCTGGTCCCCCTGACACCACACAGACAGGTCCCTGGTCCCCAGACACGACACAGACAGGTCCCTGGTCCCCAGACACTACACAGACAGGTCCCTGGTCCCCCTGACACCACACAGACAGGTCCCTGGTCCCCCAGACATTATACAGACAGGCCCTGGTCCCCCAGACACTATACAGACAGGTCCCTGGTCCCCTGACACGACACAGACAGGTCCCTGGTCCCCAGACACTATACAGACAGGTCCCTGGTCCCCCTGACACTATACAGACAGGTCCCTGGTCCCCCAGACACTATACAGACAGGTCCCTGGTCCCCCAGACACTATACAGACAGGTCCCTGGTCCCCCTGACACTATACAGACAGGTCCCTGGTCCCCCTGACACCACACAGACAGGTCCCTGGTCCCCCTGACACTATACAGACAGGTCCCTGGTCCCCTGACACTATACAGACAGGTCCCTGGTCCCCAGACACTACACAGACAGGTCCCTGGTCCCCTGACACTACACAGACAGGTCCCTGGTCCCCTGACACCACACAGACAGGTCCCTGGTCCCCTGACACCACACAGACAGGTCCCTGGTCCCCTGACACCACACAGACAGGTCCCTGGTCCCCTGACACCACACAGACAGGTCCCTGGTCCCCTGACACCACACAGACAGGTCCCTGGTCCCCAGACACTATACAGACAGGTCCCTGGTCCCCAGACACTACACAGACAGGTCCCTGGTCCCCTGACACCACACAGACAGGTCCCTGGTCCCCCTGACACTATACAGACAGGTCCCTGGTCCCCTGACACTACACAGACAGGTCCCTGGTCCCCTGACACTATACAGACAGGTCCCTGGTCCCCCTGACACTATACAGACAGGTCCCTGGTCCCCTGACACCACACAGACAGGTCCCTGGTCCCCTGACACCACACAGACAGGTCCCTGGTCCCCTGACACTATACAGACAGGTCCCTGGTCCCCTGACACGACACAGACAGGTCCCTGGTCCCCTGACACGACACAGACAGGTCCCTGGTCCCCTGACACTACACAGACAGGTCCCTGGTCCCCTGACACGACACAGACAGGTCCCTGGTCCCCTGACACGACACAGACAGGTCCCTGGTCCCCTGACACGACACAGACAGGTCCCTGGTCCCCTGACACTATACAGACAGGTCCCTGGTCCCCTGACACGACACAGACAGGTCCCTGGTCCCCTGACACCACACAGACAGGTCCCTGGTCCCCTGACACTACACAGACAGGTCCCTGGTCCCCTGACACGACACAGACAGGTCCCTGGTCCCCTGACACGACACAGACAGGTCCCTGGTCCCCCTGACACTATACAGACAGGTCCCTGGTCCCCCTGACACCACACAGACAGGTCCCTGGTTCCCCTGACACCACACAGACAGGTCCCTGGTCCCCTGACACCACACAGACAGGTCCCTGGTCCCCTGACACTACACAGACAGGTCCCTGGTCCCCTGACACCACACAGACAGGTCCCTGGTCCCCTGACACCACACAGACAGGTCCCTGGTCCCCTGACACACACAGACAGGTCCCTGGTCCCCTGACACTACACAGACAGGTCCCTGGTCCCCTGACACTATACAGACAGGTCCCTGGTCCCCTGACACCACACAGACAGGTCCCTGGTCCCCTGACACTACACAGACAGGTCCCTGGTCCCCAGACACTATACAGACAGGTCCCTGGTCCCCTGACACTATACAGACAGGTCCCTGGTCCCCTGACACCACACAGACAGGTCCCTGGTCCCCAGACACGACACAGACAGGTCCCTGGTCCCCTGACACTATACAGACAGGTCTCTGGTCCCCTGACACTACACAGACAGGTCCCTGGTCCCCTGACACCACACAGACAGGTCCCTGGTCCCCTGACACTACACAGACAGGTCCCTGGTCCCCTGACACCACACAGACAGGTCCCTGGTCCCCTGACACTATACAGACAGGTCCCTGGTCCCCTGACACCACACAGACAGGTCCCTGGTCCCCTGACACTATACAGACAGGTCCCTGGTCCCCTGACACTATACAGACAGGTCCCTGGTCCCCTGACACACACAGACAGGTCCCTGGTCCCCTGACACTATACAGACAGGTCCCTGGTCCCCTGACACGACACAGACAGGTCCCTGGTCCCCTGACACGACACAGACAGGTCCCTGGTCCCCTGACACTACACAGACAGGTCCCTGGTCCCCTGACACGACACAGACAGGTCCCTGGTCCCCTGACACGACACAGACAGGTCCCTGGTCCCCTGACACGACACAGACAGGTCCCTGGTCCCCTGACACTATACAGACAGGTCCCTGGTCCCCTGACACTATACAGACAGGTCCCTGGTCCCCCAGACACTACACAGACAGGTCCCTGGTCCCCTGACACTACACAGACAGGTCCCTGGTCCCCTGACACACACAGACAGGTCCCTGGTCCCCTGACACACACAGACAGGTCCCTGGTCCCCTGACACCACACAGACAGGTCCCTGGTCCCCTGACACTACACAGACAGGTCCCTGGTCCCCTGACACTACACAGACAGGTCCCTGGTCCCCTGACACCACACAGACAGGTCCCTGGTCCCCTGACACCACACAGACAGGTCCCTGGTCCCCAGACACTATACAGACAGGTCCCTGGGCCCCACTACAGACAGGTCCCTGGTCCCCAGACACTACACAGACAGGTCCCTGGTCCCCCAGACACTATACAGACAGGTCCCTGGTCCCCCCAGACACTACACAGACAGGCCCCTGGTCCCCTACAGACAGGTCTGGTCCCCTGACACTATACAGACAGGTCCCTGGTCCCCTGACACTATACAGACAGGTCCCTGGTCCCCTGACACTACACAGACAGGTCCCTGGTCCCCTGACACTATACAGACAGGTCCCTGGTCCCCTGACACTATACAGACAGGTCCCTGGTCCCCTGACACCACACAGACAGGTCCCTGGTCCCCTGACACTATACAGACAGGTCCCTGGTCCCCTGACACACACAGGTCCCTGGTCCCCTGACATGACACAGACAGGTCCCTGGTCCCCTGACACTACACAGACAGGTCCCTGGTCCCCTGACATGACACAGACAGGTCCCTGGTCCCCTGACACTACACAGACAGATCCCTAGTCCCCTGACACTATACAGACAGGTCCCTGGTCCCCTGACACCACACAGACAGGTCCCTGGTCCCCTGACACTACACAGACAGGTCCCTGGTCCCCCAGACACTATACAGACAGGTCCCTGGTCCCCTGACACTATACAGACAGGTCCCTGGTCCCCTGACACCACACAGACAGGTCCCTGGTCCCCTGACACGACACAGACAGGTCCCTGGTCCCCTGACACTATACAGACATGTCTCTGGTCCCCTGACACTACACAGACAGGTCCCTGGTCCCCTGACACCACACAGACAGATCCCTGGTCCCCCTCCCTATACAGACAGGTCCCTGGTCCCCTGACACTACACAGACAGGTCCCTGGTCACAGACAGATCCCTGGTCCCCTGACACTATACAGACAGGTCCCTGGTCCCCCTGACACACACAGACAGGTCCCTGGTCCCATTACACTATACAGACAGGTCCCTGGTCCCCTGACACTATACAGACAGGTCCCTGGTCCCCCTGACACCACACAGACAGGTCCCTGGTCCCCTGACACTATACAGACAGGTCCCTGGTCCCCTGACACGACACAGACAGGTCCCTGGTCCCCTGACACGACACAGACAGGTCCCTGGTCCCCTGACACTACACAGACAGGTCCCTGGTCCCCTGACACGACACAGACAGACACAGACAGGTCCCTGGTCCCCTGACACGACACAGACAGGTCCCTGGTCCCCTGACACTATACAGACAGGTCCCTGGTCCCCTGACACTATACAGACAGGTCCCTGGTCCCCAGACACTACACAGACAGGTCCCTGGTCCCCTGACACTACACAGACAGGTCCCTGGTTCCCCTGACACACACAGACAGGTCCCTGGTTCCCCTGACACCACACAGACAGGTCCCTGGTCCCCTGACACCACACAGACAGGTCCCTGGTCCCCTGACACCACACAGACAGGTCCCTGGTCCCCTGACACTACACAGACAGGTCCCTGGTCCCCTGACACCACACAGACAGGTCCCTGGTCCCCTGACACCACACAGACAGGTCCCTGGTCCCCCAGACACTATACAGACAGGTCCCTGGTCCCCAGACACTATACAGACAGGTCCCTGGTCCCCCAGACACTATACAGACAGGTCCCTGGTCCCCAGACACTATACAGACAGGTCCCTGGTCCCCAGACACTACACAGACAGGCCCCTGGTCCCCTTACACTATACCAGGTCCCTGGTCCCCTGACACTATACAGACAGGTCCCTGGTCCCCTGACACTATACAGACAGGTCCCTGGTCCCCTGACACTACACAGACAGGTCCCTGGTCCCCTTACACTATACAGACAGGTCCCTGGTCCCCTGACACTATACAGACAGGTCCCTGGTCCCCTGACACCACACAGACAGGTCCCTGGTCCCCTGACACTATACAGACAGGTCCCTGGTCCCCTGACACGACACAGACAGGTCCCTGGTCCCCTGACATGACACAGACAGGTCCCTGGTCCCCTGACACTACACAGACAGGTCCCTGGTCCCCTGACACTACACAGACAGGTCCCTGGTCCCCTGACACTACACAGACAGGTCCCTGGTCCCCTGACACTACACAGACAGGTCCCTGGTCCCCCTGACACTATACAGACAGGTCCCTGGTCCCCTGACACTACACAGACAGGTCCCTGGTCCCCCAGACACTATACAGACAGGTCCCTGGTCCCCTGACACTATACAGACAGGTCCCTGGTCCCCCTGACACCACACAGACAGGTCCCTGGTCCCCAGACACGACACAGACAGGTCCCTGGTCCCCTGACACTATACAGACATGTCTCTGGTCCCCTGACACTACACAGACAGGTCCCTGGTCCCCTGACACCACACAGACAGATCCCTGGTCCCCTGACACTATACAGACAGGTCCCTGGTCCCCTGACACTACACAGACAGGTCCCTGGTCCCCTGACACACACAGACAGGTCCCTGGTCCCCTGACACTATACAGACAGGTCCCTGGTCCCCTGACACCACACAGACAGGTCCCTGGTCCCCACTATACAGACAGGTCCCTGGTCCCCTGACACTATACAGACAGGTCCCTGGTCCCCTGACACCACACAGACAGGTCCCTGGTCCCCTGACACTATACAGACAGGTCCCTGGTCCCCCTGACACGACACAGACAGGTCCCTGGTCCCCTGACACGACACAGACAGGTCCCTGGTCCCCCTGACACTACACAGACAGGTCCCTGGTCCCCTGACACGACACAGACAGGTCCCTGGTCCCCTGACACGACACAGACAGGTCCCTGGTCCCCTGACACGACACAGACAGGTCCCTGGTCCCCTGACACTATACAGACAGGTCCCTGGTCCCCTGACACTATACAGACAGGTCCCTGGTCCCCCAGACACTACACAGACAGGTCCCTGGTCCCCTGACACTACACAGACAGGTCCCTGGTCCCCTGACACCACACAGACAGGTCCCTGGTCCCCTGACACCACACAGACAGGTCCCTGGTCCCCTGACACCACACAGACAGGTCCCTGGTCCCCTGACACCACACAGACAGGTCCCTGGTCCCCTGACACTACACAGACAGGTCCCTGGTCCCCTGACACCACACAGACAGGTCCCTGGTCCCCTGACACCACACAGACAGGTCCCTGGTCCCCCTGACACTATACAGACAGGTCCCTGGTCCCCCAGACACTATACAGACAGGTCCCTGGTCCCCCAGACACTACACAGACAGGTCCCTGGTCCCCAGACACTATACAGACAGGTCCCTGGTCCCCAGACACTACACAGACAGGTCCCTGGTCCCCCAGACACTATACAGACAGGTCCCTGGTCCCCCTGACACTATACAGACAGGTCCCTGGTCCCCCTGACACTATACAGACAGGTCCCTGGTCCCCTGACACTACACAGACAGGTCCCTGGTCCCCCTGACACCACACAGACAGGTCCCTGGTCCCCCTGACACTATACAGACAGGTCCCTGGTCCCCTGACACTATACAGACAGGTCCCTGGTCCCCTGACACCACACAGACAGGTCCCTGGTCCCCTGACACTATACAGACAGGTCCCTGGTCCCCTGACACTATACAGACAGGTCCCTGGTCCCCCCTACAGACTCCATGACACTACACAGACAGGTAGGTCCCTGGTCCCCTTACACTATACAGACAGGTCCCTGGTCCCCTGACACTATACAGACAGGTCCCTGGTCACTACACAGACAGGTCCCTGGTCCCCCAGACACTATACAGACAGGTCCCTGGTCCCCCAGACACTACACAGACAGGTCCCTGGTCCCCTTACACTATACAGACAGGTCCCTGGTCCCCTGACACTATACAGACAGGTCCCTGGTCCCCTGACACTATACAGACAGGTCCCTGGTCCCCTGACACCACACAGACAGGTCCCTGGTCCCCTGACACTATACAGACAGGTCCCTGGTCCCCTGACACTACACAGACAGGTCCCTGGTCCCCTGACACTATACAGACAGGTCCCTGGTCCCCTGACACTATACAGACAGGTCCCTGGTCCCCTGACACCACACAGACAGGCCCCTGGTCCCCTTACACTATACAGACAGGTCCCTGGTCCCCTGACACTATACAGACAGGTCCCTGGTCCCCTGACACTATACAGACAGGTCCCACACAGACAGGTCCCTGGTCCCCTGACACTATACAGACAGGTCCCTGGTCCCCTGACACTATACAGACAGGTCCCTGGTCCCCAGACACGACACAGACAGGTCCCTGGTCCCCTGACACTATACAGACATGTCTCTGGTCCCCTGACACTACACAGACAGGTCCCTGGTCCCCTGACACCACACAGACAGATCCCTGGTCCCCTGACACTATACAGACAGGTCCCTGGTCCCCTGACACTACACAGACAGGTCCCTGGTCCCCTGACACCACACAGACAGATCCCTGGTCCCCTGACACTATACAGACAGGTCCCTGGTCCCCTGACACACACAGACAGGTCCCTGGTCCCATTACACTATACAGACAGGTCCCTGGTCCCCTGACACTATACAGACAGGTCCCTGGTCCCCTGACACCACACAGACAGGTCCCTGGTCCCCTGACACTATACAGACAGGTCCCTGGTCCCCTGACACGACACAGACAGGTCCCTGGTCCCCTGACACGACACAGACAGGTCCCTGGTCCCCTGACACTACACAGACAGGTCCCTGGTCCCCTGACACGACACAGACAGGTCCCTGGTCCCCTGACACGACACAGACAGGTCCCTGTTCCCCTGACACGACACAGACAGGTCCCTGGTCCCCTGACACTATACAGACAGGTCCCTGGTCCCCCAGACATTATACAGGCAGGCCCTGGTCCCCCAGACACTATACAGACAGGTCCCTGGTCCCCCTGACACTACACAGACAGGTCCCTGGTTCCCCTGACACCACACAGACAGGTCCCTGGTTCCCCTGACACCACACAGACAGGTCCCTGGTCCCCTGACACCACACAGACAGGTCCCTGGTCCCCTGACACCACACAGACAGGTCCCTGGTCCCCTGACACTACACAGACAGGTCCCTGGTCCCCTGACACCACACAGACAGGTCCCTGGTCCCCTGACACCACACAGACAGGTCCCTGGTCCCCCAGACACTATACAGACAGGTCCCTGGTCCCCCAGACACTATACAGACAGGTCCCTGGTCCCCAGACACTACACAGACAGGTCCCTGGTCCCCCAGACACTATACAGACAGGTCCCTGGTCCCCCAGACACTACACAGACAGGTCCCTGGTCCCCTTACACTATACAGACAGGTCCCTGGTCCCCTGACACTATACAGACAGGTCCCTGGTCCCCTGACACTATACAGACAGGTCCCTGGTCCCCTGACACTACACAGACAGGTCCCTGGTCCCCTGACACTATACAGACAGGTCCCTGGTCCCCTGACACTATACAGACAGGTCCCTGGTCCCCTGACACCACACAGACAGGTCCCTGGTCCCCTGACACTATACAGACAGGTCCCTGGTCCCCTGACACTATACAGACAGGTCCCTGGTCCCCTGACACCACACAGACAGGTCCCTGGTCCCCTGACACTATACAGACAGGTCCCTGGTCCCCTGACACTATACAGACAGGTCCCTGGTCCCCTGACACTATACAGACAGGTCCCTGGTCCCCCATGACACTACACAGACAGGTAGGTCCCTGGTCCCCTGACACTATACAGACAGGTCCCTGGTCCCCTGACACTATACAGACAGGTCCCTGGTCCCCAGACACTACACAGACAGGTCCCTGGTCCCCAGACACTATACAGACAGGTCCCTGGTCCCCCAGTCAGACAGGCCCCTGGTCCCCTTACACTATACAGACAGGTCCCTGGTCCCCTGACACTATACAGACAGGTCCCTGGTCCCCTGACACTATACAGACAGGTCCCTGGTCCCCTGACACTACACAGACAGGTCCCTGGTCCCCTGACACTATACAGACAGGTCCCTGGTCCCCTGACACTACACAGACAGGTCCCTGGTCCCCTTACACTATACAGACAGGTCCCTGGTCCCCTGACACTATACAGACAGGTCCCTGGTCCCCTGACACACACAGACAGGTCCCTGGTCCCCTGACACTATACAGACAGGTCCCTGGTCCCCTGACACTATACAGACAGGTCCCTGGTCCCCTGACACTATACAGACAGGTCCCTGGTCCCCTGACACTACACAGACAGGTCCCTGGTCCCCTGACACTATACAGACAGGTCCCTGGTCCCCTGACACTATACAGACAGGTCCCTGGTCCCCTGACACCACACAGACAGGTCCCTGGTCCCCTGACACTATACAGACAGGTCCCTGGTCCCCTGACACGACACATACAGGTCCCTGGTCCCCTGGTCCACAGACAGGTCCCTGGTCCCTGACACTACACAGACAGGTCCCTGGTCCCCTGACACGACACAGACAGGTCCCTGGTCCCCTGACACGACACAGACAGGTCCCTGGTCCCCTGACACGACACAGACAGGTCCCTGGTCCCCCTGACACTATACAGACAGGTCCCTGGTCCCCCTGACACCACACAGACAGGTCCCTGGTCCCCTGACACCACACAGACAGGTCCCTGGTCCCCTGACACCACACAGACAGGTCCCTGGTCCCCTGACACTACACAGACAGATCCCTGGTCCCCCTGACACTATACAGACAGGTCCCTGGTCCCCTGACACCACACAGACAGGTCCCTGGTCCCCTGACACTACACAGACAGGTCCCTGGTCCCCCAGACACTATACAGACAGGTCCCTGGTCCCCCAGACACGATACAGACAGGTCCCTGGTCCCCCTGACACCACACAGACAGGTCCCTGGTCCCCTGACACCACACAGACAGGTCCCTGGTCCCCCTGACACTACACAGACAGGTCCCTGGTCCCCCTGACACCACACAGACAGGTCCCTGGTCTCCCTGACACTATACAGACAGGTCCCTGGTCCCCCTGACACCACACAGACAGGTCCCTGGTCCCCAGACACTACACAGACAGGTCCCTGGTCCCCAGGCACTACACAGACAGGTCCCTGGTCCCCCTGACACTATACAGACAGGTCCCTGGTCCCCCTGACACCACACAGACAGGTCCCTGGTCCCCCTGACACCACACAGACAGGTCCCTGGTCCCCAGACACGACACAGACAGGTCCCTGGTCCCCAGACACTACACAGACAGGTCCCTGGTCCCCCTGACACCACACAGACAGGTCCCTGGTCCCCCAGACATTATACAGACAGGCCCTGGTCCCCCAGACACTATACAGACAGGTCCCTGGTCCCCTGACACGACACAGACAGGTCCCTGGTCCCCAGACACTACACAGACAGGTCCCTGGTCCCCAGGCACTACACAGACAGGTCCCTGGTCCCCCTGACACTATACAGACAGGTCCCTGGTCCCCCTGACACCATACAGACAGGTCCCTGGTCCCCTGACCCACAGACAGGTCCCTGGTCCCCTGACACACACAGACAGGTCCCTGGTCCCCCAGACACTATACAGACAGGTCCCTGGTCCCCCAGACACTATACAGACAGGTCCCTGGTCCCCCAGACACTATACAGACAGGTCCCTGGTCCCCTGACACTACACAGACAGGTCCCTGGTCCCCTGACACCACACAGACAGGTCCCTGGTCCCCTGACACTACACAGACAGGTCCCTGGTCCCCTGACACCCACAGACAGGTCCCTGGTCCCCTGACACCACACAGACAGGTCCCTGGTCCCCAGACACTACACAGACAGGTCCCTGGTCCCCCAGACACTATACAGACAGGTCCCTGGTCCCCTGACACTATACAGACAGGTCCCTGGTCCCCTGACACTATACAGACAGGTCCCTGGTCCCCTGACACTATACAGACAGGTCCCTGGTCCCCTGACACTACACAGACAGGTCCCTGGTCCCCTGACACTATACAGACAGGTCCCTGGTCCCCTGACACTATACAGACAGGTCCCTGGTCCCCTGACACACACAGACAGGTCCCTGGTCCCCAGACACTGGTCCCCTGACACTATACAGACAGGTCCCTGGTCCCCTGACACCACACAGACAGGTCCCTGGTCCCCTGACACTATACAGACAGGTCCCTGGTCCCCTGACACTATACAGACAGGTCCCTGGTCCCCTGACACTATACAGACAGGTCCCTGGTCCCCTGACACCACACAGACAGGGTCCCTGGTCCCCTGACACTATACAGACAGGTCCCTGGTCCCCTGACACTATACAGACAGGTCCCTGGTCCCCAGACACTACACAGACAGGTCCCTGGTCCCCAGACACTATACAGACAGGTCCCTGGTCCCCAGACACTACACAGACAGGTCCCTGGTCCCCTGACACTATACAGACAGGTCCCTGGTCCCCTGACACTATACAGACAGGTCCCTGGTCCCCTGACACTATACAGACAGGTCCCTGGTCCCCTGACACTACACAGACAGGTCCCTGGTGACCTATACAGACAGGTCCCTGGTCCCCTGACACTACACAGACAGGTCCCTGGTCCCCTGACACTATACAGACAGGTCCCTGGTCCCCTGACACTATACAGACAGGTCCCTGGTCCCCTGACACCACACAGACAGGCCCCTGGACACACTATACAGACAGGTCCCTGGTCCCCTGACACTATACAGACAGGTCCCTGGTCCCCTGACACTATACAGACAGGTCCCTGGTCCCCTGACACTACACAGACAGACAGGTCCCTGGTCCCCTGACACTATACAGACAGGTCCCTGGTCCCCTGACACTATACAGACAGGTCCCTGGTCCCCTGACACACACAGACAGGTCCCTGGTCCCCTGACACTATACAGACAGGTCCCTGGTCCCCTGACAGACATACAGGTCCCTGGTCCCCTGACATGACACAGACAGGTCCCTGGTCCCCTGACACTACACAGACAGGTCCCTGGTCCCCCCACAGACAGGTCCCTGGTCCCCTGACAGACAGACAGGTCCCTGGTCCCCTGACACGACACAGACAGGTCCCTGGTCCCCTGACACTATACAGACAGGTCCCTGGTCCCCCTGACACCACACAGACAGGTCCCTGGTCCCCTGACACCACACAGACAGGTCCCTGGTCCCCTGACACCACACAGACAGGTCCCTGGTCCCCTGACACCACAGACAGATCCCTGGTCCCCTGACACTATACAGACAGGTCCCTGGTCCCCTGACACTACACAGACAGGTCCCTGGTCCCCTGACACTACACAGACAGGTCCCTGGTCCCCAGACACTATACAGACAGGTCCCTGGTCCCCCAGACACGATACAGACAGGTCCCTGGTCCCCTGACACCACACAGACAGGTCCCTGGTCCCCTGACACACACAGACAGGTCCCTGGTCCCCTGACACTACACAGACAGGTCCCTGGTCCCCTGACACCACAGACAGGTCCCTGGTCCCCTGACACTATACAGACAGGTCCCTGGTCCCCTGACACCACACAGACAGGTCCCTGGTCCCCAGACACTACACAGACAGGTCCCTGGTCCCCAGGCACTACACAGACAGGTCCCTGGTCCCCATGACACTATACAGACAGGTCCCTGGTCCCCTGACACCACACAGACAGGTCCCTTGTCCCCTGACACCACACAGACAGGTCCCTGGTCCCCAGACACGACACAGACAGGTCCCTGGTCCCCAGACACTACACAGACAGGTCCCTGGTCCCCTGACACCACACAGACAGGTCCCTGGTCCCCAGACATTATACAGACAGGTCCCTGGTCCCCAGACACTATACAGACAGGTCCCTGGTCCCCTGACACTACACAGACAGGTCCCTGGTCCCCTGACACTATACAGACAGGTCCCTGGTCCCCAGACACTATACAGACAGGTCCCTGGTCCCCAGACACTATACAGACAGGTCCCTGGTCCCCTGACACTATACAGACAGGTCCCTGGTCCCCTGACACACACAGACAGGTCCCTGGTCCCCTGACACTATACAGACAGGTCCCTGGTCCCCTGACACTATACAGACAGGTCCCTGGTCCCCTGACACTATACAGACAGGTCCCTGGTCCCCCAGACACTATACAGACAGGTCCCTGGTCCCCTGACACTACACAGACAGGTCCCTGGTTCCCCTGACACACACAGACAGGTCCCTGGTCCCCTGACACCACACAGACAGGTCCCTGGTCCCCTGACACCACACAGACAGGTCCCTGGTCCCCTGACACCACAGACAGGTCCCTGGTCCCCTGACACTACACAGACAGGTCCCTGGTCCCCTGACACTATACAGACAGGTCCCTGGTCCCCCCTATACAGACAGGTTCCTGGTCCCCTGACACTATACAGACAGGTCCCTGGTCCCCTGACACTATACAGACAGGTCCCTGGGTCACCCCAGGTGGTCCCCTGGTCCCCTTACACACAGACAGGTCCCTGGTCCCCTGACACAGACAGGTCCCTGGTCCCCAGACACGACAGACAGGTCCCTGGTCCCCTGACACTATACAGACAGGTCCCTGGTCCCCTGACACTACACAGACAGGTCCCTGGTCCCCTGACACCACACAGACAGGTCCCTGGTCCCCCTGACACTATACAGACAGGTCCCTGGTCCCCTGACACTACACAGACAGGTCCCTGGTCCCCTGACACACACAGACAGGTCCCTGGTCCCCTGACACTATACAGACAGGTCCCTGGTCCCCTGACACCACACAGACAGGTCCCTGGTCCCTGACACTATACAGACAGGTCCCTGGTCCCCTGACACTATACAGACAGGTCCCTGGTCCCCTGACACACACAGACAGGTCCCTGGTCCCCTGACACTATACAGACAGGTCCCTGGTCCCCTGACACGACACAGACAGGTCCCTGGTCCCCTGACACGACACAGACAGGTCCCTGGTCCCCTGACACTACACAGACAGGTCCCTGGTCCCCTGACACGACACAGACAGGTCCCTGGTCCCCTGACACTATACAGACAGGTCCCTGGTCCCCCTGACACCACACAGACAGGTCCCTGGTCCCCCTGACACTATACAGACAGGTCCCTGGTCCCCTGACACTATACAGACAGGTCCCTGGTCCCCCAGACACTACACAGACAGGTCCCTGGTCCCCCTGACACTACACAGACAGGTCCCTGGTTCCCCTGACACCACACAGACAGGTCCCTGGTTCCCCTGACACCACACAGACAGGTCCCTGGTCCCCTGACACCACACAGACAGGTCCCTGGTCCCCTGACACCACACAGACAGGTCCCTGGTCCCCTGACACTACACAGACAGGTCCCTGGTCCCCTGACACCACACAGACAGGTCCCTGGTCCCCTGACACCACACAGACAGGTCCCTGGTCCCCAGACACTATACAGACAGGTCCCTGGTCCCCAGACACTATACAGACAGGTCCCTGGTCCCCAGACCACAGACAGGTCCCTGGTCCCCCAGACACTATACAGACAGGTCCCTGGTCCCCCAGACACTACACAGACAGGTCCCTGGTCCCCCAGACACTATACAGACAGGTCCCTGGTCCCCTGACACTATACAGACAGGTCCCTGGTCCCCTGACACTATACAGACAGGTCCCTGGTCCCCTGACACTACACAGACAGGTCCCTGGTCCCCTTACACTATACAGACAGGTCCCTGGTCCCCTGACACTATACAGACAGGTCCCTGGTCCCCTGACACACACAGACAGGTCCCTGGTCCCCTGACACTATACAGACAGGTCCCTGGTCCCCTGACACTATACAGACAGGTCCCTGGTCCCCTGACACCCACAGACAGGTCCCTGGTCCCCTTACACTATACAGACAGGTCCCTGGTCCCCTGACACTATACAGACAGGTCCCTGGTCCCCTGACACTATACAGACAGGTCCCTGGTCCCCTGACACTACACAGACAGGTCCCTGGTCCCCTGACACTACACAGACAGGTCCCTGGTCCCCTGACACTACACAGACAGGTCCCTGGTCCCCTGACACGACACAGACAGGTCCCTGGTCCCCCCACTATACAGACAGGTCCCTGGTCCCCTGACACTATACAGACAGGTCCCTGGTCCCCTGACACTATACAGACAGGTCCCTGGTCCCCTGACACTACACAGACAGGTCCCTGGTCCCCTGACACTACACAGACAGGTCCCTGGTCCCCTGACACTATACAGACAGGTCCCTGGTCCCCCTGACATACAGACACAGACAGGTCCCTGGTCCCCTGACACTACACAGACAGGTCCCTGGTCCCCTGACACTACACAGACAGGTCCCTGGTCCCCTGACACCACACAGACAGGTCCCTGGTCCCCTGACACTATACAGACAGGTCCCTGGTCCCCTGACACTACACAGACAGGTCCCTGGTCCCCTGACACACACAGACAGGTCCCTGGTCCCCTGACACTATACAGACAGGTCCCTGGTCCCCTGACACCACACAGACAGGTCCCTGGTCCCCTGACACTATACAGACAGGTCCCTGGTCCCCCAGACACTATACAGACAGGTCCCTGGTCCCCTGACACCACACAGACAGGTCCCTGGTCCCCTGACACTATACAGACAGGTCCCTGGTCCCCTGACACGACACAGACAGGTCCCTGGTCCCCTGACACGACACAGACAGGTCCCTGGTCCCCTGACACTACACAGACAGGTCCCTGGTCCCCTGACACGACACAGACAGGTCCCTGGTCCCCTGACACGACACAGACAGGTCCCTGTTCCCTGACACGACACAGACAGGTCCCTGGTCCCCTGACACTATACAGACAGGTCCCTGGTCCCCTGACACTATACAGACAGGTCCCTGGTCCCCAGACACTACACAGACAGGTCCCTGGTCCCCTGACACTACACAGACAGGTCCCTGGTCCCCTGACACCACACAGACAGGTCCCTGGTCCCCTGACACCCACAGACAGGTCCCTGGTCCCCTGACACCACACAGACAGGTCCCTGGTCCCCTGACACCACACAGACAGGTCCCTGGTCCCCTGACACTACACAGACAGGTCCCTGGTCCCCTGACACCACACAGACAGGTCCCTGGTCCCCTGACACCACACAGACAGGTCCCTGGTCCCCCAGACACTATACAGACAGGTCCCTGGTCCCCCAGACACTATACAGACAGGTCCCTGGTCCCCAGACACTACACAGACAGGTCCCTGGTCCCCCAGACACTATACAGACAGGTCCCTGGTCCCCCAGACACTACACAGACAGGTCCCTGGTCCCCCAGACACTATACAGACAGGTCCCTGGTCCCCAGACACTACACAGACAGGTCCCTGGTCCCCAGACACTACACAGACAGGTCCCTGGTCCCCTGACACTACACAGACAGGTCCCTGGTCCCCTTACACTATACAGACAGGTCCCTGGTCCCCTGACACTATACAGACAGGTCCCTGGTCCCCTGACACCACACAGACAGGTCCCTGGTCCCCTGACACTATACAGACAGGTCCCTGGTCCCCTGACACTATACAGACAGGTCCCTGGTCCCCTGACACCACACAGACAGGTCCCTAATCCCCTTACACTATACAGACAGGTCCCTGGTCCCCCTGACACTATACAGACAGGTCCCTGGTCCCCTGACACTATACAGACAGGTCCCTGGTCCCCTGACACCCAGACAGGTCCCTGGTCCCCTTGACACTATACAGACAGGTCCCTGGTCCCCTGACACTATACAGACAGGTCCCTGGTCCCCAGACACTACACAGACAGGTCCCTGGTCCCCAGACACTATACAGACAGGTCCCTGGTCCCCAGGCCCCTGGACACTATACAGACAGGTCCCTGGTCCCCTGACACTATACAGACAGGTCCCTGGTCCCCTGACACTATACAGACAGGTCCCTGGTCCCCTGACACTACACAGACAGGTCCCTGGTCCCCTGACACTATACAGACAGGTCCCTGGTCCCCTGACACACACAGACAGGTCCCTGGTCCCCTGACACTATACAGACAGGTCCCTGGTCCCCTGACACTATACAGACAGGTCCCTGGTCCCCTCCCCTGGTCCCCTGACACTACACAGACAGGTCCCTGGTCCCCTGACACTATACAGACAGGTCCCTGGTCCCCTGACACTATACAGACAGGTCCCTGGTCCCCTGACACTACACAGACAGGTCCCTGGTCCCCTGACACTATACAGACAGGTCCCTGGTCCCCTGACACTATACAGACAGGTCCCTGGTCCCCCTGACACCACACAGACAGGTCCCTGGTCCCCTGACACTATACAGACAGGTCCCTGGTCCCCTGACACGACACAGACAGACATGACACAGACAGGTCCCTGGTCCCCCTACACAGACAGGTCCCTGGTCCCCTGACACGACACAGACAGGTCCCTGGTCCCCTGACACGACACAGACAGGTCCCTGACACGACACAGACAGGTCCCTGGTCCCCTGACACTATACAGACAGGTCCCTGGTCCCCTGACACCACAGACAGGTCCCTGGTCCCCTGACACCACACAGACAGGTCCCTGGTCCCCTGACACCACAGACAGGTCCCTGGTCCCCTGACACTACACAGACAGGTCCCTGGTCCCCTGACACTATACAGACAGGTCCCTGGTCCCCTGACACCACACAGACAGGTCCCTGGTCCCCTGACACTACACAGACAGGTCCCTGGTCCCCTGACACTATACAGACAGGTCCCTGGTCCCCTGACACTACACAGACAGGTCCCTGGTCCCCTGACACCACACAGACAGGTCCCTGGTCCCCTGACACCACACAGACAGGTCCCTGGTCCCCTGACACTACACAGACAGGTCCCTGGTCCCCCTGACACCACACAGACAGGTCCCTGGTCCCCTGACACTATACAGACAGGTCCCTGGTCCCCTGACACCACACAGACAGGTCCCTGGTCCCCAGACACTACACAGACAGGTCCCTGGTCCCCCTGACACTATACAGACAGGTCCCTGGTCCCCTGACACTATACAGACAGGTCCCTGGTCCCCCTGACACTACACAGACAGGTCCCTGGTCCCCCTGACACCACACAGACAGGTCCCTGGTCCCCTGACACGACACAGACAGGTCCCTGGTCCCCTGACACTACACAGACAGGTCCCTGGTCCCCCTGACACCACAGACAGGTCCCTGGTCCCCCAGACATTATACAGACAGGTCCCTGGTCCCCCAGACACTATACAGACAGGTCCCTGGTCCCCTGACACGACACAGACAGGTCCCTGGTCCCCAGACACTATACAGACAGGTCCCTGGTCCCCAGACACAGGTCCCTGGTCCCCAGACACTATACAGACAGGTCCCTGGTCCCCTGACACCATACAGACAGGTCCCTGGTCCCCTGACACCACACAGACAGGTCCCTGGTCCCCTGACACTATACAGACAGGTCCCTGGTCCCCTGACACTATACAGACAGGTCCCTGGTCCCCTGACACTATACAGACAGGTCCCTGGTCCCCCAGACACTATACAGACAGGTCCCTGGTCCCCTGACACTACACAGACAGGTCCCTGGTCCCCTGACACACACAGACAGGTCCCTGGTCCCCTGACACCACACAGACAGGTCCCTGGTCCCCTGACACCCACAGACAGGTCCCTGGTCCCCAGACACCACACAGACAGGTCCCTGGTCCCCAGACACTACACAGACAGGTCCCTGGTCCCCCAGACACTATACAGACAGGTCCCTGGTCCCCCAGACACTACACAGACAGGTCCCTGGTCCCCCAGACACTATACAGACAGGTCCCTGGTCCCCCAGACACTATACAGACAGGTCCCTGGTCCCCCAGACACTACACAGACAGGTCCCTGGTCCCCCTGACACCACACAGACAGGTCCCTGGTCCCCCTGACACTATACAGACAGGTCCCTGGTCCCCCTGACACTACACAGACAGGTCCCTGGTCCCCTGACACTATACAGACAGGTCCCTGGTCCCCCTGACACTATACAGACAGGTCCCTGGTCCCCTGACACCACACAGACAGGTCCCTGGTCCCCTGACACTACACAGACAGGTCCCTGGTCCCCCTGACACTATACAGACAGGTCCCTGGTCCCCTGACACCACACAGACAGGTCCCTGGTCCCCCTGACACCACACAGACAGGTCCCTGGTCCCCCTGACACCACACAGACAGGTCCCTGGTCCCCTGACACTATACACAGACAGGTCCCTGGTCCCCTGACACTACACAGACAGGTCCCTGGTCCCCCAGACACCATACAGACAGGTCCCTGGTCCCCCCTATACAGACAGGTCCCTGGTCCCCCTGACACCACACAGACAGGTCCCTGGTCCCCCTGACACTACACAGACAGGTCCCTGGTCCCCTGACACTACACAGACAGGTCCCTGGTCCCCTGACACTACACAGACAGGTCCCAGTCCCCTGACACTATACAGACAGGTCCCTGGTCCCCTGACACACACAGACAGGTCCCTGGTCCCCTGACACCACACAGACAGGTCCCTGGTCCCCTGACACCACACAGACAGGTCCCTGGTCCCCTGACACTACACAGACAGATCCCTAGTCCCCCTGACACTATACAGACAGGTCCCTGGTCCCCCTGACACCACACAGACAGGTCCCTGGTCCCCCTGACACTACACAGACAGGTCCCTGGTCCCCCAGACACTATACAGACAGGTCCCTGGTCCCCCTGACACTATACAGACAGGTCCCTGGTCCCCCAGACACTATACAGACAGGTCCCTGGTCCCCCTGACACTACACAGACAGGTCCCTGGTCCCCTGACACCACACAGACAGGTCCCTGGTCCCCAGACACGACACAGACAGGTCCCTGGTCCCCTGACAGACATGTCCCTGGTCCCCTGACACTACACAGACAGGTCCCTGGTCCCCTGACACCACACAGACAGGTCCCTGGTCCCCTGACACTATACAGACAGGTCCCTGGTCCCCTGACACTACACAGACAGGTCCCTGGTCCCCTGACACCACACAGACAGGTCCCTGGTCCCCTGACACTACACAGACAGGTCCCTGGTCCCCTGACACCCCAGACAGGTCCCTGGTCCCCAGACACGACACAGACAGGTCCCTGGTCCCCTGACACTATACAGACAGGTCCCTGGTCCCCTGACACTACACAGACAGGTCCCTGGTCCCCTGACACCACACAGACAGGTCCCTGGTCCCCTTGACACTATACAGACAGGTCCCTGGTCCCCTGACACTACACAGACAGGTCCCTGGTCCCCTGACACCACACAGACAGGTCCCTGGTCCCCTGACACTACACAGACAGGTCCCTGGTCCCCTGACACACACAGACAGGTCCCTGGTCCCCTGACACTATACAGACAGGTCCCTGGTCCCCTGACACTACACAGACAGGTCCCTGGTCCCCTGACACTACACAGACAGGTCCCTGGTCCCCAGACACTATACAGACAGGTCCCTGGTCCCCTGACACTATACAGACAGGTCCCTGGTCCCCTGACACCACACAGACAGGTCCCTGGTCCCCTGACACCACACAGACAGGTCCCTGGTCCCCAGACACGACACAGACAGGTCCCTGGTCCCCTGACACTACACAGACAGGTCCCTGGTCCCCTGACACCACACAGACAGGTCCCTGGTCCCCTGACATTATACAGACAGGTCCCTGGTCCCCTGACACTATACAGACAGGTCCCTGGTCCCCAGACACTACACAGACAGGTCCCTGGTCCCCTGACACTACACAGACAGGTCCCTGGTCCCCTGACACTACACAGACAGGTCCCTGGTCCCCTGACACCACACAGACAGGTCCCTGGTCCCCTGACACCACACAGACAGGTCCCTGGTCCCCTGACACCACACAGACAGGTCCCTGGTCCCCTGACACTACACAGACAGGTCCCTGGTCCCCTGACACCACACAGACAGGTCCCTGGTCCCCTGACACCACACAGACAGGTCCCTGGTCCCCCAGACACTATACAGACAGGTCCCTGGTCCCCCAGACACTATACAGACAGGTCCCTGGTCCCCAGACACTACACAGACAGGTCCCTGGTCCCCCAGACACTATACAGACAGGTCCCTGGTCCCCCAGACACTACACAGACAGGTCCCTGGTCCCCCAGACACTATACAGACAGGTCCCTGGTCCCCAGACACTATAACAGACAGGTCCCTGGTCCCCCAGACACTACACAGACAGGTCCCTGGTCCCCCTGACACCACACAGACAGGTCCCTGGTCCCCCTGACACTATACAGACAGGTCCCTGGTCCCCCAGACACTATACAGACAGGTCCCTGGTCCCCAGACACTATACAGACAGGTCCCTGGTCCCCTGACACTATACAGACAGGTCCCTGGTCCCCCTGACACCACACAGACAGGTCCCTGGTCCCCTGACACTACACAGACAGGTCCCTGGTCCCCCAGACACTATACAGACAGGTCCCTGGTCCCCAGACACTACACAGACAGGTCCCTGGTCCCCCTGACACTATACAGACAGGTCCCTGGTCCCCCAGACACTATACAGACAGGTCCCTGGTCCCCTGACACTATACAGACAGGTCCCTGGTCCCCCTGACACTATACAGACAGGTCCCTGGTCCCCTGACACTATACAGACAGGTCCCTGGTCCCCAGACACTACAGACAGGTCCCTGGTCCCCTGACACTATACAGACAGGTCCCTGGTCCCCTGACACCACACAGACAGGTCCCTGGTCCCCAGACACGACACAGACAGGTCCCTGGTCAGACAGGTCCCTGGTCCCCCAGACACTATACAGACAGGTCCCTGGTCCCCAGACACTATACAGACAGGTCCCTGGTCCCCTGACACTACACAGACAGGTCCCTGGTCCCCTGACACCACACAGACAGGTCCCTGGTCCCCTGACACTATACAGACAGGTCCCTGGTCCCCAGACACTATACAGACAGGTCCCTGGTCCCCAGACACTATACAGACAGGTCCCTGGTCCCCTGACACTATACAGACAGGTCCCTGGTCCCCTGACACCACACAGACAGGTCCCTGGTCCCCTGACACTACACAGACAGGTCCCTGGTCCCCAGACACTATACAGACAGGTCCCTGGTCCCCTGACACTACACAGACAGGTCCCTGGTCCCCTGACACTATACAGACAGGTCCCTGGTCCCCCAGACACTATACAGACAGGTCCCTGGTCCCCAGACACTATACAGACAGGTCCCTGGTCCCCTGACACTATACAGACAGGTCCCTGGTCCCCTGACACTATACAGACAGGTCCCTGGTCCCCAGACACGACACAGACAGGTCCCTGGTCCCCAGACACGACACAGACAGGTCCCTGGTCCCCTGACACTATACAGACAGGTCCCTGGTCCCCTGACACTACACAGACAGGTCCCTGGTCCCCTGACACCACACAGACAGGTCCCTGGTCCCCTGACACTATACAGACAGGTCCCTGGTCCCCCCTGACACTGGTCCCCAGACACGACACAGACAGGTCCCTGGTCCCCTGACACTATACAGACAGGTCCCTGGTCCCCTGACACTACACAGACAGGTCCCTGGTCCCCAGACACTATACAGACAGGTCCCTGGTCCCCTGACACTATACAGACAGGTCCCTGGTCCCCTGACACCACACAGACAGGTCCCTGGTCCCCTGACACGACACAGACAGGTCCCTGGTCCCCAGACATGACACAGACAGGTCCCTGGTCCCCTGACACTATACAGACAGGTCCCTGGTCCCCTGACACACACAGACAGGTCCCTGGTCCCCTGACACCACACAGACAGGTCCCTGGTCCCCTGACACTATACAGACAGGTCCCTGGTCCCCTGACACTACACAGACAGGTCCCTGGTCCCCAGACACGACACAGACAGGTCCCTGGTCCCCTGACACTATACAGACAGGTCCCTGGTCCCCTGACACTACACAGACAGGTCCCTGGTCCCCTGACACTACACAGACAGGTCCCTGGTCCCCTGACACTATACAGACAGGTCCCTGGGACACTATACAGACAGGTCCCTGGTCCCCTGACACTACACAGACAGGTCCCTGGTCCCCTGACACTATACAGACAGGTCCCTGGTCCCCCTGACACTATACAGACAGGTCCCTGGTCCCCTGACACTATACAGACAGGTCCCTGGTCCCCCTGACACTATACAGACAGGTCCCTGGTCCCCCAGACACTATACAGACAGGTCCCTGGTCCCCCAGACACTATACAGACAGGTCCCTGGTCCCCCTGACACTATACAGACAGGTCCCTGGTCCCCTGACACCACACAGACAGGTCCCTGGTCCCCAGACACCACACAGACAGGTCCCTGGTCCCCAGACACTACACAGACAGGTCCCTGGTCCCCTGACACTATACAGACAGGTCCCTGGTCCCCTTGACACTATACAGACAGGTCCCTGGTCCCCTGACACCACAGACAGGTCCCTGGTCCCCTTGACACTATACAGACAGGTCCCTGGTCCCCTGACACTACACAGACAGGTCCCTGGTCCCCCTGACACTACACAGACAGGTCCCTGGTCCCCTGACACTATACAGACAGGTCCCTGGTCCCCTGACACTACACAGACAGGTCCCTGGTCCCCTGACACTATACAGACAGGTCCCTGGTCCCCTGACACTATACAGACAGGTCCCTGGTCCCCTGACACCACACAGACAGGTCCCTGGTCCCCTGACACTACACAGACAGGTCCCTGGTCCCCAGACACGACAGAGACAGTCCCCTGAAACTATACAGACAGGTCCCTGGTCCCTGACACTACACAGACAGGTCCCTGGTCCCCTGACACCACACAGACAGGTCCCTGGTCCCCAGACACTATACAGACAGGTCCCTGGTCCCCCTGACACTATACAGACAGGTCCCTGGTCCCCCTGACACTACACAGACAGGTCCCTGGTCCCCTGACACCACACAGACAGGTCCCTGGTCCCCTGACACTACACAGACAGGTCCCTGGTCCCCTGACACCACACAGACAGGTCCCTGGTCCCCTTGACACTATACAGACAGGTCCCTGGTCCCCCTGACACTATACAGACAGGTCCCTGGTCCCCTGACACTACACAGACAGGTCCCTGGTCCCCCTGACACTACACAGACAGGTCCCTGGTCTCCCTGACACTATACAGACAGGTCCCTGGTCCCCTGACACTATACAGACAGGTCCCTGGTCCCCTGACACTATACAGACAGGTCCCTGGTCCCCCTGACACCACACAGACAGGTCCCTGGTCCCCTGACACGAAACAGACAGGTCCCTGGTCCCCTGACACCACACAGACAGGTCCCTGGTCCCCCTGACACTATACAGACAGGTCCCTGGTCCCCTGACACTACACAGACAGGTCCCTGGTCCCCTGACACTACACAGACAGGTCCCTGGTCCCCTGACACTATACAGACAGGTCCCTGGTCCCCCACACAGACACTGACACACAGACAGGTCCCTGGTCCCCTGACACTATACAGACAGGTCCCTGGTCCCCCTGACACCACACAGACAGGTCCCTGGTCCCCTGACACCACACAGACAGGTCCCTGGTCCCCTGACACTATACAGACAAGTCCCTGGTCCCCCTGACACCACACAGACAGGTCCCTGGTCCCCCTGAGACTATACAGACAGGTCCCTGGTCCCCCTGACACCACACAGACAGGTCCCTGGTCCCAAGACACGACACAGACAGGTCCCTGGTCCCCCTGACACTATACAGACAGGTCCCTGGTCCCCCTGACACCACACAGACAGGTCCCTGGTCCCCTGACACTATACAGACAGGTCCCTGGTCCCCTGACACCACACAGACAGGTCCCTGGTCGCCTGACACTACACAGACAGGTCCCTGGTCCCAAGACACGATACAGACAGGTCCCTGGTCCCCTGACACTACACAGACAGGTCCCTGGTCCCCTGACACCCACAGACAGGTCCCTGGTCCCCTGACACTATACAGACAGGTCCCTGGTCCCAAGACACGATACAGACAGGTCCCTGGTCCCCTAACACTACACAGACAGGTTCCTGGTCCCCCTGACACCACACAGACAGGTCCCTGGTCCCCCTGACACCACACAGACAGGTCCCTGGTCCCCTGACACTATACAGACAGGTCCCTGGTCCCCTGACACTATACAGACAGGTCCCTGGTCCCAAGACACGATACAGACAGGTCCCTGGTCCCCTAACACTACACAGACAGGTTCCTGGTCCCCCTGACACCACACAGACAGGTTCCTGGTCCCCCTGACACCACACAGACAGGTCCCTGGTCCCAAGACACGATACAGACAGGTCCCTGGTCCCCTAACACTACACAGACAGGTTCCTGGTCCCCCTGACACGATACAGACAGGTCCCTGGTCCCCCTGACACTATACAGACAGGTACCTGGTCCCCCTGACACCACACAGACAGGTCCCTGGTCCCCTGACACCACACAGACAGGTCCCTGGTCCCCTGACACTATACAGACAGGTCCCTGGTCCCCTGACACCACACAGACAGGTCCCTGGTCCCCCTGACACTATACAGACAAGTCCCTGGTCCCCTGACACCACACAGACAGGTCCCTGGTCCCCCTGACACTATACAGACAGGTCCCTGGTCCCCCTGACACCACACAGACACTGGTCCCAAGACACGACATAGACAGGTCCCTGGTCCCCCTGACACTATACAGACAGGTCCCTGGTCCCCTGACACTACACAGACAGGTCCCTGGTCCCCTGACACTATACAGACAGGTCCCTGGTCCCCGGACACTACACAGACAGGTCCCTGGTCGCCTGACACTACACAGACAGGTCCCTGGTCCCAAGACACGATACAGACAGGTCCCTGGTCCCCTGACACTGACACCACAGACAGGTCCCTGGTCCCCTGACACCACAAAGACAGGTCCCTGGTCCCCTGACACTATACAGACAGGTCCCTGG
>NW_026289389.1:0-5456 GCF_023373465.1 Oncorhynchus keta
AACCACTGACTGTAGGATGGTTTGAAACCTCTGGACTGTAGGACAGTTTGGACACCACTGGACTGTAGGACGGTTTGGAAACCACTGGACTGTAGGACGGTTTGGAAACCACTGGACTGTAGGACGGTTTGGAAACCACTGGAATGTAGGACGGTTTGGAAACCACTGGACTGTAGGACGGTTTGGAAACCACTGGACTGTAGGACGGTTTGGAAACCACTGGACTGTAGAACGGCTTGGAAACCACTGGACTGTAGGACGGTTTGTAAACCACTGGACTGTAGGATGGTTTGAAAACCGCTGGACTGTAGAACAGCTTGGAAACCACTGGACTGTAGGACGGTTTGAAAACCACTGGACTGTAGGACGGTTTGGAAACCACTGGACTGTAGGACGGTTTGGAAACCGCTGGACTGTAGGACGGTTTGGAAACCACTGGACTATAGGGTGGTTTGAAAACCACAGGACTGTAGGACGGTTTGGAAACCACTGGACTGTAGGATGGTTTGGAAACCACTGGACAGTAGGATGGTTTGGAAACCACTGGACTATAGGATGGTTTGAAAACCACAGGACTGTAGGACGGTTTGGAAACCACTGGACTGTAGGACGGTTTGGAAACCACTGGACTGTAGGACGGTTTGGAAACCACTGGACTGTAGGACGGTTTGGAAACCACTGGACTGTAGGACGGTTTGGAAACCGCTGGACTGTAGGACGGTTTGGAAACCACTGGACTATAGGGTGGTTTGAAAACCACAGGACTGTAGGATGGTTTGTAAACCGCTGGCCTGTAGGACGGTTTGGAAACCGCTGGACTGTAGGACGGTTTGGAAACCGCTGGACTGTAGGACGGTTTGGAAACCACTGAACTGTAGGACGGTTTGGAAACCACTGGACTGTAGGACGGTTTGGAAACCGCTGGACTGTAGGACGGTTTGGAAACCACTGGACTATAGGATGGTTTGAAAACCACAGGACTGTAGGATGGTTTGTAAACCGCTGGACTGTAGGACGGTTTGGAAACCGCTGGACTGTAGGACGGTTTGGAAACCACTGGACTATAGGGTGGTTTGAAACCACTGGACTGTAGGACGGTTTGGAAACCACTGGACTGTAGGATGGTTTGGAAACCACTGGACTGTAGGATGGTTTGGAAACCACTGGACAGTAGGATGGTTTGGAAACCACTGGACTGTAGGATGGTTTGGAAACCACTGGACTGTAGGATGGTTTGAAAACCACTGGACTGTAGGGTGGTTTGGAAACCACTGGACTGTAGGACGGTTTGTAAACCACTGGACTATAGGGTGGTTTGGAAACCACTGGACTGCAGGGTGGTTTGAAAACCACTGGACTGTAGGAAGGTTTGTAAACCACTGGACTATAGGGTGGTTTGGAAACCACTGGACTATAGGATGGTTTGGAAACCACTGGACTGTAGGATGGTTTGTAAACCACTGGACTGTAGGACGGTTTGGAAACCACTGGACTGTAGGACGGTTTGGAAACCACTGGACTGTAGGACGGTTTGGAAACCACTGGACTGTAGGACGGTTTGGAAACCACTGGACTGTAGGACGGTTTGGAAACCGCTGGACTGTAGGACGGTTTGTAAACCGCTGGACTGTAGGACGGTTTGTAAACCACTGAACTGTAGGACGGTTTGAAAACCACTGGACTGTAGGACGGTTTGTAAACCACTAGACTGTAGGACGGCTTGGAAACCACTGGACTGTAGGACGGTTTGGAAACCGCTGGACTGTAGGACGATTTGGAAACCACTGGACTATAGGGTGGTTTGAAAATCACAGGACTGTAGGATGGTTTTTAAACCGCTGGCCTGTAGGACGGTTTGGAAACCACTGGACTATAGGGTGGTTTGAAAACCACAGGACTGTAGGACGGTTTGGAAACCACTGGACTGTAGGATGGTTTGGAAACCACTGGACAGTAGGATGGTTTGGAAACCACTGGACAGTAGGATGGTTTGGAAACCACTGGACAGTAGGATGGTTTGGAAACCACTGGACAGTAGGATGGTTTGGAAACCACTGGACAGTAGGATGGCTTGGAAACCACTGGACAGTAGGATGGTTTGGAAACCACTGGACTGTAGGATGGTTTGAAAACCGCTGGACTGTAGAACGGTTTGGAAACCACTGGACTGTAGGACGGTTTGGAAACCACTGGACTGTAGGACGGTTTGGAAACCGCTGGACTGTAGGATGGTTTGTAAACCACTGAACTGTAGGACGGTTTGGAAACCACTGGACTGTAGGACGGTTTGGAAACCACTGGACTGTAGGATGGTTTGGAAACCACTGGACTGTAGGACGGTTTGGAAACCACTGGACTGTAGGACGGTTTGGAAACCGCTGGACTGTAGGACGGTTTGTAAACCACTGAACTGTAGGACGGTTTGGAAACCACTGGACTGTAGGACGGTTTGGAAACCGCTGGACTGTAGGATGGTTTGAAACCGCGGACTATAGGGTGGTTTGAAAACCTGGGTTTGTAGGATGGTTTGTAAACCAGCTGGCCTGTAGGGCGGTTTGGAAACCACTGGACTATAGGATGGTTTGAAATGCACAGGACTGTAGGACGGTTTGACCACTGGACTGTAGGATGGTTTGGAAACCACTGGACAGTAGGATGGTTTGGAAACCACTGGACTATAGGATAGTTTTTGAAAACCACAGGACTGTAGGATGGTTTTGTAACCCGCTGGCCTGTAGGACGGTTTTGAAAACCACTGGACTGTAGGGCCGGTTTGAAAGCCACTGGACTCATACCAGGGACGGTTTATAAGCCCTGTGGACTGTAGGACGGTTTGGAAGCCGCTGGACTTTATGATGGTTTGGAAACCACTGGACTGTAGGATGGTTTGGAAACCACTGGACTGTAGGATGGTTTGGAAACCACTGGACTATAGGATGGTTTGAAAGCCACTGGACTGTAGGGTGGTTTGAAAACCACTGGACTGTAGGACGGTTTGGAAACCACTGGACTATAGGGTGGTTTGGAAACCACTGGACTGTAGGGTGGTTTGAAAACCACTGGACTGTAGGACGGTTTGGAAACCACTGGACTGTAGGACGGTTTGGAAACCACTGGACTATAGGGTGGTTTGAAAACCACTGGACTGTAGGACGGTTTGGAAACCACTGGACTGTAGGACGGTTTGGAAACCACTGGACTATAGGGTGGTTTGGAAACCACTGGACTGTAGGACGGTTTGGAAACCACTGGACTGTACGGTGGTTTGGAAACCACTGGACTGTAGAATGGTTTGTAAACCACTGGACTGTAGAATGGTTTGTAAACCACTGGACTGTAGGATGGTTTGTAAACCACTGGACTGTAGAATGGTTTGTAAACCACTGGACTGTAGAATGGTTTGTAAACCACTGGACTGTAGAATGGTTTGTAAACCACTGGACTGTAGAATGGTTTGTAAACCACTGGACTGTAGGATGGTTTGTAACCCACTGGACTGTAGAATGGTTTGTAAACCACTGGACTGTAGGACGGTTTGGAAACCACTGGACTGTAGGACGGCTTGGAAACCACTGGACTGTAGGACGGTTTGGAAACCACTGGACTGTAGGATGGTTTGGAAACCACTGGACTGTAGGACTGGTTTGTAAACCACTGGACTGTAGGATGGCTTGGAAACCACTGGACTGTAGGACGGTTTGGAAACCACTGGACTGTAGGACGGTTTGGAAACCACTGGACTGTAGGACGGTTTGGAAACCACTGGACTGTAGGATGGTTTGAAAACCACTGGACTGTAGGACGGTTTGGAAACCACTGGACTGTAGGATGGTTTGGAAACCAGTGGACTGTAGGACGGTTTGGAAACCACTGGACTGTAGTGGACGGTTTGGAAACCACTGGACTGTAGGACGGTTTGGAAACCACTGGACTGTAGGACGGTTTGGAAACCACTGGACTGTAGGACGGTTTGAAAACCACTGGACTGTAGGACGGTTTGGAAACCACTGGACTGTAGGACGGTTTGGAAACCACTGGACTGTAGGACGGTTTGGAAACCACTGGACTGTAGGACGGTTTGGAAACCACTGGACTGTAGGACGGTTTGGAAACCACTGGACTATAGGGTGGTTCGAAACCACTGGACTGTAGGGCGGTTTGGAAACCACTGGACTGTAGGATGGTTTGGAAACCACTGGACTGTAGGATGGTTTGGAAACCACTGGACTGTAGGGCGGTTTGAAAACCACTGGACTGTAGGACGGTTTGGAAACCACTGGACTGTAGGACGGTTTGGAAACCACTGGACTGTAGGACGGTTTGGAAACCACTGGACTGTAGGACGGTTTGGAAACCACTGGACTGTAGGATGGTTTGGAAACCACTGGACTGTAGGACGGTTTGGAAACCACTGGACTGTAGGACGGTTTGGAAACCACTGGACTGTAGGGACGGTTTGGAAACCACTGGACTGTAGGACGGTTTGGAAACCACTGGACTGTAGGACGGTTTGGAAACCACTGGACTGTAGGATGGTTTGGAAACCACTGGACTGTAGGACGGTTTGGAAACCACTGGACTGTAGGACGGTTTGGAAACCACTGGACTGTAGGATGGTTTGGAAACCACTGGACTGTAGGATGGTTTGGAAACCACTGGACTGTAGAATGGTTTGTAAACCACTGGACTGTAGAATGGTTTGTAAACCACTGGACTGTAGGATGGCTTGTAAACCACTGGACTGTAGGATGGTTTGTAACCCACTGGACTGTAGAATGGTTTGTAAACCACTGGACTGTAGGACGGTTTGGAAACCACTGGACTGTAGGACGGTTTGGAAACCACTGGACTGTAGGATGGTTTGGAAACCACTGGACTGTAGGATGGTTTGGAAACCACTGGACTGTAGGACGGTTTGTAAACCACTGGACTGTAGGATGGTTTGGAAACCACTGGACTGTAGGACGGTTTGGAAACCACTGGACTGTAGGACGGTTTGGAAACCACTGGACTGTAGGATGGTTTGAAAACCACTGGACTGTAGGACGGTTTGGAAACCACTGGACTGTATGGATGGTTTGGAAACCACTGGACTGTAGGACGGTTTGGAAACCACTGGACTGTAGGACGGTTTGGAAACCACTGGACTGTAGGACGGTTTGGAAACCACTGGACTGTAGGACGGTTTGGAAACCACTGGACTGCAGTGGACGGTTTGAAA
The DNA here is from genome assembly GCF_023373465.1 of Oncorhynchus keta. Taxonomy (NCBI): domain Eukaryota; kingdom Metazoa; phylum Chordata; class Actinopteri; order Salmoniformes; family Salmonidae; genus Oncorhynchus; species Oncorhynchus keta. The sequence goes on from NW_026289389.1 coordinate 5,222, forward strand.
ACCACTGGACTGTGGGGACGGCCTGAAACCACTGGACTGTAGGACTGGTTTGGAAACCACTGGACTGTAGGACGGTTTGGAAACCACTGGACTGTAGGACGGTTTGGAAACCACTGGACTGTAGGACGGTTTGGAAACCACTGGACTGTAGGACGGTTCGGAAACCACTGGACTGTAGGGCGGTTTGAAACCACTGGACTGTAGGACGGTTTGGAAACCACTGGACTGTAGGATG
>NW_026289390.1:0-11825 GCF_023373465.1 Oncorhynchus keta
ATCAGAAAAGTCATGACAACATCTGTGAAATATTCCCAGGAAACATACAGCCTCCGTTGACCAATATTCCCAGGAAACATACAGCCCCGTTGACCAATATTCCAGGAAACATACAGCCTTCCGTTGACCAATATTCCCAGGAAACATACATATACAGCCTTCCGTTGAGCCTTCCAATATTCCCAGGAAACATACAGCCTTCCGTTGACCAATATTCCCAGGAAACATACAGCCTTCCGTTGACCAATATTCCCAGGAAACATACAGCCTTCCGTTGACCAATATTCCCAGGAAACATACAGCCTTCCGTTGACCAATATTCCCAGGAAACATACAGCCTTCCGTTGACCAATATTCCCAGGAAACATACAGCCTTCCGTTGACCAATATTCCCAGGAAACATACAGCCTTCCGTTGACCAATATTCCCAGGAAACATACAGCCTTCCGTTGACCAATATTCCCAGGAAACATACAGCCTTCTGTTGACCAATATTCCCAGGAAACATACAGCCTTCCGTTGACCAATATTCCCAGGAAACATACAGCCTTCCGTTGACCAATATTCCCAGAAACATACAGCCTTCTGTTGACCAATATTCCCAGGAAACATACAGCCTTCTGTTGACCAATATTCCCAGGAAACATACAGCCTTCCGTTGACCAATATTCCCAGGAAACATACAGCCTTCTGTTGACCAATATTCCCAGGAAACATACAGCCTTCCGTTGACCAATATTCCCAGGAAACATACAGCCTTCCGTTGACCAATATTCCCAGGAAACATACAGCCTTCCGTTGACCAATATTCCCAGGAAACATACAGCCTTCCGTTGACCAATATTCCCAGGAAACATACAGCCTTCCGTTGACCAATATTCCCAGGAAACATACATATACAGGGGGTACCAGTACAGAGTCAATGTGGAGACTATATACAGGGGGGGTACTGGTACAGAGTCAATGTGGAGGCTATATACAGGGGGGGTACTGGTACAGAGTCAATGTGGAGGCTATATACAGGCAGTACTGGTACAGAGTCAATGTGGAGACTATATACAGGGGGTACCAGTACAGAGTCAATGTGGAGGCTGTATACAGGGGTACCGGTACAGAGTCAATGTGGAGGCTATATACAGGGGGTACTGGTACAGAGTCAATGTGGAGGCTGTATACAGGGGTGGCACAGAGTCAATGTGGAGGCTATATACAGGTGGTACGGCACAGAGTCAATGTGGAGGCTGTATACAGGGGGTACCGGTACAGAGTCAATGTGGAGGCTGTATACAGGGGGTACTGGTACAGAGTCAATGTGGAGGCTATATACAGGGGGTACTGGTACAGAGTCAATGTGGAGGCTATATACAGGGGTACTGGTACAGAGTCAATGTGGAGGCTGTATACAGGGGTACCAGTACAGAGTCAATGTGGAGGCTATATACAGGGGGTACCAGTACAGAGTCAATGTGTAGGCTATATACAGGGGGTACCAGTACAGAGTCAATGTGTAGGCTATATACAGGGGTACTGGTACAGAGTCAATGTGGAGGCTGTATACAGGGATACCAGTACAGAGTCAATGTGGAGGCTATATACAGGGGTACCGGTACAGAGTCAATGTGGAGACTATATACAGGGGTACCGGTACAGAGTCAATGTGGAGGCTATATACAGGGGGTACGGTACAGAGTCAATGTGGAGGCTATATACAGGGGTACCGGTACAGAGTCAATGTGGAGGCTATATACAGGGGGTACCGGTACAGAGTCAATGTGGAGGCTATATACAGGGGATACCAGTACAGAGTCAATGTGGAGGCTATATACAGGGGGTACCGGTACAGAGTCAATGTGGAGGCTATATACAGGGGTACGGTACAGAGTCAATGTTTAGACTATATACAGGGGGTACCGGTACAGAGTCAATGTGGAGGCTATATACAGGGGTACTGGTACAGAGTCAATGTGGAGGTTATATACAGGGGTACTGGTACAGAGTCAATGTGGAGACTATATACAGGGGTACCGGTACAGAGTCAATGTGGAGGCTATATACAGGGGGTACTGGTACAGAGTCAATGTGGAGACTATATACAGGGGTACCGGTACAGAGTCAATGTGGAGGCTATATACAGGGGGGTACCGGTACAGAGTCAATGTGGAGGCTATATACAGGGGTACTGGTACAGAGTCAATGTGGAGGCTATATACAGGGGGTACCGGTACAGAGTCAATGAGGAGGCTATATACAGGGGGTACTGGTACAGAGTCAATGTGGAGGCTATATACAGGGGTACGGTACAGAGTCAATGTGGAGACTATATACAGGGGTACTGGTACAGAGTCAATATGGAGGCTATATACAGGGGGTGCCGGTACAGAGTCAATGTGGAGGCTATATACAGGGGTACGGTACAGAGTCAATGTGGAGGCTATATACAGGGGTACTGGTACAGAGTCAATGTGGAGGCTATATACAGGGGGTACCGGTACAGAGTCAATGTGGAGGCTATATACAGGGGGTACCAGTACAGAGTCAATGTGGAGGCTATATACAGGGTGTTACGGTACAGAGTCAATGTGGAGGCTATATACAGGGGGTACCGGTACAGAGTCAATGTGGAGACTATATACAGGGGGTACCGGTACAGAGTCAATGTGGAGGCTATATACAGGGGTACCGGTACAGAGTCAATGTGGAGGCTATATACAGGGGTACTGGTACAGAGTCAATGTGGAGACTATATACAGGGGTACTGGTACAGAGTCAATGTGGAGGTTATATACAGGGGTACTGGTACAGAGTCAATGTGGAGACTATATACAGGGGGGTACTGGTACAGAGTCAATGTGGAGGTTATATACAGGGGGTACTGGTACAGAGTCAATGTGGAGGTTATATACAGGGGGTACTGGTACAGAGTCAATGTGGAGGTTATATACAGGGGGTACTGGTACAGAGTCAATGTGGAGACTATATACAGGGGTACTGGTACAGAGTCAATGTGGAGGTTATATACAGGGGGTACTGGTACAGAGTCAATGTGGAGGCTATATATGCAGGGGGTACTGGTACAGAGTCAATGTGGAGGCTATATACATGGGGTACCGGTACAGAGTCAATGTGGAGACTATATACAGGGGTACCGGTACAGAGTCAATGTGGAGGCTATATACAGGGGTACTGGTACAGAGTCAATGTGGAGGTTATATACAGGGGGTACTGGTACAGAGTCAATGTGGAGACTATATACAGGGGTACCGGTACAGAGTCAATGTGGAGGCTATATACAGGGGGTACCGGTACAGAGTCAATGTGGAGGCTATATACAGGAGGTACTGGTACAGAGTCAATGTGGAGGCTATATACAGGGGTACCGTACAGAGTCAATGAGGAGGCTATATACAGGGGTACTGGTACAGAGTCAATGTGGAGGCTATATACAGGGGGTACCGGTACAGAGTCAATGTGGAGACTATATACAGGGGTACTGGTACAGAGTCAATGTGGAGGCTATATACAGGGGTACCGGTACAGAGTCAATGAGGAGGCTATATACAGGGGGTACTGGTACAGAGTCAATGTGGAGGCTATATACAGGGGGGTACGGTACAGAGTCAATGTGGAGGCTATATACAGGAGGTACTGGTACAGAGTCAATGTGGAGGCTATATACAGGGGTACCGGTACAGAGTCAATGAGGAGGCTATATACAGGGGTACTGGTACAGAGTCAATGTGGAGGCTATATACAGGGGGTACCGGTACAGAGTCAATGTGGAGGCTATATACAGGGGGTACCAGTACAGAGTCAATGTGGAGGCTATATACAGGGGTACTGGTACAGAGTCAATGTGGAGGCTGTATACAGGGGGTACCAGTACAGAGTCAATGTGGAGGCTATATACAGGGGGTACCAGTACAGAGTCAATGTGTAGGCTATATACAGGGGTACCAGTACAGAGTCAATGTGTAGGCTATATACAGGGGTACTGGTACAGAGTCAATGTGGAGGCTGTATACAGGGATACCAGTACAGAGTCAATGTGGAGGCTATATACAGGGGGTACCGGTACAGAGTCAATGTGGAGACTATATACAGGGGTACCGGTACAGAGTCAATGTGGAGGCTATATACAGGGGGTACCGGTACAGAGTCAATGTGGAGGCTATATACAGGGGGTACCGGTACAGAGTCAATGTGGAGGCTATATACAGGGGTACCGGTACAGAGTCAATGTGGAGGCTATATACAGGGGATACCAGTACAGAGTCAATGTGGAGGCTATATACAGGGGGTACCGGTACAGAGTCAATGTGGAGGCTATATACAGGGGTACCGGTACAGAGTCAATGTTTAGACTATATACAGGGGGTACCGGTACAGAGTCAATGTGGAGGCTATATACAGGGGGTACTGGTACAGAGTCAATGTGGAGGTTATATACAGGGGTACTGGTACAGAGTCAATGTGGAGACTATATACAGGGGTACCCCGGTACAGAGTCAATGTGGAGGCTATATACAGGGGGTACTGGTACAGAGTCAATGTGGAGACTATATACAGGGGTACCGGTACAGAGTCAATGTGGAGGCTATATACAGGGGGTACCGGTACAGAGTCAATGTGGAGGCTATATACAGGGGTACTGGTACAGAGTCAATGTGGAGGCTATATACAGGGGTACCGGTACAGAGTCAATGAGGAGGCTATATACAGGGGGTACTGGTACAGAGTCAATGTGGAGGCTATATACAGGGGTACCGGTACAGAGTCAATGTGGAGACTATATACAGGGGTACTGGTACAGAGTCAATATGGAGGCTATATACAGGGGTGCCGGTACAGAGTCAATGTGGAGGCTATATACAGGGGTACCGGTACAGAGTCAATGTGGAGGCTATATACAGGGGGTACTGGTACAGAGTCAATGTGGAGGCTATATACAGGGGGTACCGGTACAGAGTCAATGTGGAGGCTATATACAGGGGTACCAGTACAGAGTCAATGTGGAGGCTATATACAGGGTGTTACGGTACAGAGTCAATGTGGAGGCTATATACAGGGGTACCGGTACAGAGTCAATGTGGAGACTATATACAGGGGGGTACCGGTACAGAGTCAATGTGGAGGCTATATACAGGGGTACCGGTACAGAGTCAATGTGGAGGCTATATACAGGGGGTACTGGTACAGAGTCAATGTGGAGACTATATACAGGGGTACTGGTACAGAGTCAATGTGGAGGTTATATACAGGGGTACTGGTACAGAGTCAATGTGGAGACTATATACAGGGGTACTGGTACAGAGTCAATGTGGAGGTTATATACAGGGGTACTGGTACAGAGTCAATGTGGAGGTTATATACAGGGGTACTGGTACAGAGTCAATGTGGAGGTTATATACAGGGGGTACTGGTACAGAGTCAATGTGGAGACTATATACAGGGGTACTGGTACAGAGTCAATGTGGAGGTTATATACAGGGGTACTGGTACAGAGTCAATGTGGAGGCTATATATGCAGGGGTACTGGTACAGAGTCAATGTGGAGGCTATATACATGGGGGTACCGGTACAGAGTCAATGTGGAGACTATATACAGGGTACCGGTACAGAGTCAATGTGGAGGCTATATACAGGGGGTACTGGTACAGAGTCAATGTGGAGGTTATATACAGGGGTACTGGTACAGAGTCAATGTGGAGACTATATACAGGGGTACCGGTACAGAGTCAATGTGGAGGCTATATACAGGGGGTACCGGTACAGAGTCAATGTGGAGGCTATATACAGGAGGTACTGGTACAGAGTCAATGTGGAGGCTATATACAGGGGTACCGGTACAGAGTCAATGAGGAGGCTATATACAGGGGTACTGGTACAGAGTCAATGTGGAGGCTATATACAGGAAATACCGGTACAGAGTCAATGTGGAGACTATATACAGGGGTACTGGTACAGAGTCAATATGGAGGCTATATACAGGGGTACCGGTACAGAGTCAATGTGGAGGCTATATACAGGGGTACCGGTACAGAGTCAATGTGGAGGCTATATACAGGGGTACTGGTACAGAGTCAATGTGGAGGCTATATACAGGGGGTACCGGTACAGAGTCAATGTGGAGGCTATATACAGGGGTACCAGTACAGAGTCAATGTGGAGGCTATATACAGGGTGTTACGGTACAGAGTCAATGTGGAGGCTATATACAGGGGTACCGGTACAGAGTCAATGTGGAGACTATATACAGGGGTACCGGTACAGAGTCAATGTGGAGGCTATATACAGGGGTACCGGTACAGAGTCAATGTGGAGGCTATATACAGGGGTACTGGTACAGAGTCAATGTGGAGACTATATACAGGGGTACTGGTACAGAGTCAATGTGGAGGTTATATACAGGGGTACTGGTACAGAGTCAATGTGGAGACTATATACAGGGGTACTGGTACAGAGTCAATGTGGAGGTTATATACAGGGGGGTACTGGTACAGAGTCAATGTGGAGGTTATATACAGGGGTACTGGTACAGAGTCAATGTGGAGGTTATATACAGGGGTACTGGTACAGAGTCAATGTGGAGACTATATACAGGGGTACTGGTACAGAGTCAATGTGGAGGTTATATACAGGGGTACTGGTACAGAGTCAATGTGGAGGCTATATATGCAGGGGTACTGGTACAGAGTCAATGTGGAGGCTATATACAGGGGGGTACCGGTACAGAGTCAATGTGGAGGCTATATACAGGGGGTACTGGTACAGAGTCAATGTGGAGGCTATATACAGGGGGTACTGGTACAGAGTCAATGTGGAGGCTGTATACAGGGGTACCGGTACAGAGTCAATGTGGAGGCTATATACAGGGGTACGGTACAGAGTCAATGAGGAGGCTATATACAGGGGTACTGGTACAGAGTCAATGTGGAGACTATATACAGGGGGTACCGGTACAGAGTCAATGTGGAGGCTATATACAGACGGTACCGGTACAGAGTCAATGTGGAGGCTATATACAGGGGTACTGGTACAGAGTCAATGTGGAGGCTATATACAGGGGGTACCGGTACAGAATCAATGTGGAGGCTATATACAGGCGGTACTGTTACAGAGTCAATGTGGAGGCTATATACAGGGGTACTGGTACAGAGTCAATGTGGAGGCTATATACAGGGGGTACTGGTACAGAGTCAATGTGGAGGCTATATACAGGGGGTACTGGTACAGAGTCAATGTGGAGACTATATACAGGGGTACCGGTACAGAGTCAATGTGGAGGCTATATACAGGGGTACTGGTACAGAGTCAATGTGGAGGCTATATACAGGGGTACCGGTACAGAGTCAATGTGGAGGCTATATACAGGCGGTACCGGTACAGAGTCAATGTGGAGGCTATATACAGGGGTACCGGTACAGAGTCAATGTGGAGGCTATATACAGGGGGTACCGGTACAGAGTCAATGTGGAGGCTATATAAAGGCGGTACCGGTACAGAGTCAATGTGGAGGCTATATACAGGGGGTACCGGTACAGAGTCAATGTGGAGACTATATACAGGGTACCGGTACAGAGTCAATGTGGAGGCTATATACAGGGGTACCGGTACAGAGTCAATGTGGAGGCTATATATAGGGGCACCGGTACAGAGTCAATGTGGAGGCTATATACAGGGGGTACCGGTACAGAGTCAATGTGGAGGCTATATACAGGGGTACCGGTACAGAGTCAATGTGGAGGCTATATACAGGGGTACCGGTACAGAGTCAATGTGGAGGCTATATACAGGCGGTACCGGTACAGAGTCAATGTGGAGGCTATATACAGGGGTACCGGTACAGAGTCAATGTGGAGGGTATATACAGGGGTACCGGTACAGAGTCAATGTGGAGGCTATATACAGGGGTACGGTACAGAGTCAATGTGGAGGCTATATACAGGCGGTACCGGTACAGAGTCAATGTGGAGGCTATATACAGGGGGTACTGGTACAGAGTCAATGTGGAGGCTATATACAGGGGTACTGGTACAGAGTCAATGTGGAGGCTATATACAGGGGGTACCGGTACAGAGTCAATGTGGAGACTATATACAGGGTATTACGGTACAGAGTCAATGTGGAGACTATATACAGGGGGTACCGGTACAGAGTCAATGTGGAGACTATATACAGGGTGTTACGGTACAGAGTCAATGTGGAGACTATATACAGGGTATTACGGTACAGAGTCAATGTGGAGGCTATATACAGGGTATTACGGTACAGAGTCAATGTGGAGGCTATATACAGGGTATTACGGTACAGAGTCAATGTGGAGGCTATATACAGGGTATTACGGTACAGAGTCAATGTGGAGACTATATACAGGGTGTTACGGTACAGAGTCAATGTGGAGACTATATACAGGGTATTACGGTACAGAGTCAATGTGGAGGATATATACAGGGTATTATGGTACAGAGTCAATGTGGAGGCTATATACAGGGTGTTACGGTACAGAGTCAATGTGGAGGCTATATACAGGGTATTACGGTACAGAGTCAATGTGGAGGCTATATACAGGGGGTACCGGTACAGAGTCAATGTGGAGACTATATACAGGTTATTACGGTACAGAGTCAATGTGGAGGATATATACAGGGTATTATGGTACAGAGTCAATGTGGAGGCTATATACAGGGTGTTACGGTACAGAGTCAATGTGGAGGCTGTATACAGGGTATTACGGTACAGAGTCAATGTGGAGGCTATATACAGGGTATTACGGTACAGAGTCAATGTGGAGGCTATATACAGGGTATTACGGTACAGAGTCAATGTGGAGACTATATACAGGGTGTTACGGTACAGAGTCAATGTGGAGGCTATATACAGGGTATTACGGTACAGAGTCAATGTGGAGGATATATTCAGGGTATTATGGTACAGAGTCAATGTGGAGGCTATATACAGGGTTATACGGTACAGAGTCAATGTGGAGGCTATATACAGGGGGTACTGGTACAGAGTCAATGTGGAGGCTATATACAGGGGGTACTGGTACAGAGTCAATGTGGAGGCTGTATACAGGGGTACCGGTACAGAGTCAATGTGGAGGCTATATACAGGGGTACCGGTACAGAGTCAATGAGGAGGCTATATACAGGGGGTACTGGTACAGAGTCAATGTGGAGACTATATACAGGGGTACCGGTACAGAGTCAATGTGGAGGCTATATACAGACGGTACGGTACAGAGTCAATGTGGAGGCTATATACAGGGGTACTGGTACAGAGTCAATGTGGAGGCTATATACAGGGGGTACCGGTACAGAATCAATGTGGAGGCTATATACAGGCGGTACTGTTACAGAGTCAATGTGGAGGCTATATACAGGGGTACTGGTACAGAGTCAATGTGGAGGCTATATACAGGGGGTACTGGTACAGAGTCAATGTGGAGGCTATATACAGGGGTACTGGTACAGAGTCAATGTGGAGACTATATACAGGGGGTACCGGTACAGAGTCAATGTGGAGGCTATATACAGGGGTACTGGTACAGAGTCAATGTGGAGGCTATATACAGGGGGGTACCGGTACAGAGTCAATGTGGAGGCTATATACAGGCGGTACCGGTACAGAGTCAATGTGGAGGCTATATACAGGGGGTACCGGTACAGAGTCAATGTGGAGGCTATATACAGGGGGTACCGGTACAGAGTCAATGTGGAGGCTATATAAAGGCGGTACCGGTACAGAGTCAATGTGGAGGCTATATACAGGGGTACCGGTACAGAGTCAATGTGGAGACTATATACAGGGGTACCGGTACAGAGTCAATGTGGAGGCTATATACAGGGGTACCGGTACAGAGTCAATGTGGAGGCTATATATAGGGGCACCGGTACAGAGTCAATGTGGAGGCTATATACAGGCGGTACCGGTACAGAGTCAATGTGGAGGCTATATACAGGGGTACTGGTACAGAGTCAATGTGGAGGCTATATACAGGGGTACCGGTACAGAGTCAATGTGGAGGCTATATACAGGGGTACCGGTACAGAGTCAATGTGGAGGCTATATACAGGGGTACTGGTACAGAGTCAATGTGGAGGCTATATACAGGGGTACCGGTACAGAGTCAATGTGGAGACTATATACAGGGTATTACGGTACAGAGTCAATGTGGAGACTATATACAGGGGTACCGGTACAGAGTCAATGTGGAGACTATATACAGGGGTACTGGTACAGAGTCAATGTGGAGGCTATATACAGGGGGTACCGGTACAGAGTCAATGTGGAGGCTATATACAGGGGGTACCGGTACAGAGTCAATGTGGAGGCTATATACAGGGGTACTGGTACAGAGTCAATGTGGAGGCTATATACAGGGGTACGGTACAGAGTCAATGTGGAGACTATATACAGGGTATTACGGTACAGAGTCAATGTGGAGACTATATACAGGGGTACCGGTACAGAGTCAATGTGGAGACTATATACAGGGTGTTACGGTACAGAGTCAATGTGGAGACTATATACAGGGTATTACGGTACAGAGTCAATGTGCAGGCTATATACAGGGTATTACGGTACAGAGTCAATGTGGAGGCTATATACAGGGTATTACGGTACAGAGTCAATGTGGAGGCTATATACAGGGTATTGCGGTACAGAGTCAATGTGGAGACTATATACAGGGTGTTACGGTACAGAGTCAATGTGGAGACTATATACAGGGTATTACGGTACAGAGTCAATGTGGAGGATATATACAGGGTATTATGGTACAGAGTCAATGTGGAGGCTATATACAGGGTGTTACGGTACAGAGTCAATGTGGAGGCTATATACACAGGTATTACGGTACAGAGTCAATGTGGAGGCTATATACAGGGGGTACCGGTACAGAGTCAATGTGGAGACTATATACAGGTTATTACGGTACAGAGTCAATGTGGAGGATATATACAGGGTATTATGGTACAGAGTCAATGTGGAGGCTATATACAGGGTGTTACGGTACAGAGTCAATGTGGAGGCTGTATACAGGGTATTACGGTACAGAGTCAATGTGGAGGCTATATACAGGGTATTACGGTACAGAGTCAATGTGGAGGCTATATACAGGGTATTACGGTACAGAGTCAATGTGGAGGCTATATACAGGGTATTACGGTACAGAGTCAATGTGGAGACTATATACAGGGTGTTACGGTACAGAGTCAATGTGGAGGCTATATACAGGGTATTACGGTACAGAGTCAATGTGGAGGCTATATACAGGGTATTACGGTACAGAGTCAATGTGGAGGCTGGTATATCAGCGGAAACACATCCTCTGTTGACCAATTAGCCACTTAATGAGACTTCATATCTGGTATATCATGGTGAAGTATGCCTGGAATACATCAAAGTAGCTATCTATATCCCAGTGATTATCTCTGTTTTACCTCACTGTATCATCCGAAGCACTCTCAAGCCTATTTCTCTTTCTCTCTCCGACATGAAGTTCAGTCGCCAAGTTATCTTTATGTTGTCAGAGTTGGTGACATTACAGTGGACGTGTCACAGCCCCACCGTGTCACCAGCCTGTCGTCTTCTTTTCATTAGCATCGTTACTTTAGAGGCAGCCTTTTAAACACGGTCCGTATACTGTAGGCCTGCTGGGCATGCTTAGTTGTCCCAGTTTAGACTCAATACTACTGCTTCTACAAGGACCTAATATAAAAGAGGTCAACAACTCTGTTTACCCTCTATTTGCATAATCGTACTTTATTGGCTCAAAGACTCCGGTATAAAATGCTGCCCGGTTAGTACCGCTTCTCCTCCGA
>NW_026289391.1:0-10000 GCF_023373465.1 Oncorhynchus keta
CTAATACTGTCACCTGTAATAAAGCCAACTCCTTTAATGCAGGATGCAGTGGTGAGTACTAATACTGTCACCTGTAATAAAGCCAACTCATTTAATACAGGATCAGTGGTGAGTACTAATACTGTCACCTGTAATAAAGCCAACTCATTTAATACAGGATCAGTGGTGAGTACTAATACTGTCACCTGTAATAAAGCCAACTCCTTTAATGCAGGATGCAGTGGTGAGTACTAATACTGTCACCTGTAATAAAGCCAACTCATTTAATACAGGATCAGTGGTGAGTACTAATACTGTCACCTGTAATAAAGCCAACTCCTTTAATGCAGGATGCAGTGGTGAGTACTAATACTGTCACCTGTAATAAAGCCAACTCATTTAATACAGGATCAGTGGTGAGTACTAATACTGTCACCTGTAATAAAGCCAACTCATTTAATACAGGATCAGTGGTGAGTACTAATACTGTCACCTGTAATAAAGCCAACTCATTTAATACAGGATCAGTGGTGAGTACTAATACTGTCACCTGTAATAAAGCCAACTCCTTTAATGCAGGATGCAGTGGTGAGTACTAATACTGTCACCTGTAATAAAGCCAACTCCTTTAATGCAGGATGCAGTGGTGAGTACTAATACTGTCACCTGTAATAAAGCCAACTCCTTTAATGCAGGATGCAGTGGTGAGTACTAATACTGTCACCTGTAATAAAGCCAACTCATTTAATACAGGATCAGTGGTGAGTACTAATACTGTCACCTGTAATAAAGCCAACTCCTTTAATACAGGATGCAGTGGTGAGTACTAATACTGTCACCTGTAATAAAGCCAACTCATTTAATACAGGATCAGTGGTGAGTACTAATACTGTCACCTGTAATAAAGCCAACTCCTTTAATACAGGATGCAGTGGTGAGTACTAATACTGTCACCTGTAATAAAGCCAACTCCTTTAATACAGGATCAGTGGTGAGTACTAATACTGTCACCTGTAATAAAGCCAACTCCTTTAATACAGGATCAGTGGTGAGTACTAATACTGTCACCTGTAATAAAGCCAACTCCTTTAATGCAGGATCAGTGGTGAGTACTAATACTGTCACCTGTAATAAAGCCAACTCCTTTAATGCAGGATGCAGTGGTGAGTACTAATACTGTCACCTGTAATAAAGCCAACTCCTTTAATGCAGGATCAGTGGTGAGTACTAATACTGTCACCTGTAATAAAGCCAACTCCGCTACGTTAGACGCCATCCAAGGTGTAAGAGTAGTGGCTGTTGTTATCAGGTAAATGCTATTTAGGGAGAGGCAAGATCTATTTCTACAAAACAAGTCCATGCTCTCATATACAGCCCCACCACACCCTAAAACCCATAGTCTATGGAACTGTTCATCTCCAGAGGGACTTTCTAGTGTCCTACTTCTAGCTTTACTGTAGCTGTGTCTGTGTCCATCTGTCCTGTAGTTCTGTGTGGTACTCTGTCCATCTGTACAGAGTAGCTGCATTTCCGTCCATTCAATCAGGTTCTGTGTACTCTACCATCTGTACTGTAGTTCTGTGTGGTACTCTGTCCATCTGTACAGAGTAGCTGTGGCTCTGTCCATCTGTCCTGTAGTTCTGTGTGGTACTCTGTCCATCTGTCCTGTAGTTCTGTGTGGTACTCTGTCAATCTGTACTGAGTAGCTGTGGCTCTGTCAAGTGTCTGTAGTTCTGCCGGGTACTCTGTCCATCTGTACTGTAGTTCTGTGGTACTCTGTCCATCTGTACTGAGTAGCTGTGGCTCTGTCCATCTGTCCTATAGTTCTGTGGTACTATGTGAATCTGCTGAGTAGCTGTGGCTCACTGTCAATCTGTCCCAGTTCTGTGGGGTACTTTCACAATCTGTACTGTAGTTCTGTGGTACTCTCAGTCAATCTGTACTGAGTAGCTGTGGCTCTGTCAATCTGTCCTGTAGTTCTGCGGGGTAATCTGTCCATCTGCCCTGCAGTTCTGTGGGGTACTCTGTCAATCTGTACTGTAGTTCTGTGTGGTACTATGTGAATCTGTACTGAGTATCTGTGGCTCTGTCAATCTGTCCTGTAGTTCTGTGGGGTACTCTGTCAAACTGTACTGTAGTTCTGTGGGGTACTCTGTCCATCTGTACCGTAGTTCTGCAGGGGTACTCTGTCCATCTGTCCTGTAGTTCTGTCTGGTACTCTGTCCATCTGTACTGCAGTTCTGTGTGGTACTCTGTCAATCTGTACTGAGTAGCTGTGGCTCTGTCAATCTGTCCTGTAGTTCTGTGTGGTACTCTGTCAATCTGTCCTGTAGTTCTGTGTGGTACTCTGTCAATCTGTCCTGTAGTTCTGTGTGGTACTCTGACCATCTGTCCTGTAGTTCTGTGGGTACTCTGTCAATCTGTCCTGTTGTTCTGTGTGGTACTCTGTCAATCTGTCCTGTTGTTCTGTGTGGTACTCTGTCAATCTGTCCTGTAGTTCTGTGTGGTACTCTGACCATCTGTCCTGTAGTTAGGGGTACTCTGTCAATCTGTACTGAGTAGCTGTGGCTCTGTCCATCTGTCCTGTAGTTCTGTGGGGTACTCTGTCCATCTGTCCTGTAGTTCTGTGTGGTACTCTGTCAATCTGTACTGTAGTTCTGTGTGGTACTCTGTCAATCTGTCCTGTAGTTCTGTGTGGTACTCTGACCATCTGTCCTGTAGTTCTGTGGTACTCTGTCAATCTGTACTGAGTAGCTGTGGCTCTGTCAATCTGTCCTGTTGTTCTGTGTGGTACTCTGACCATCTGTCCTGTAGTTCTGTGGGGTACTCTGTCAATCTGTACTGAGTAGCTGTGGCTCTGTCCATCTGTCCTGTAGTATTGTTGGGTACTCTGTCAATCTGTACTGTAGTTCTGTGGGGTACTCTGTCCATCTGTCCTGTAGTTCTGTGTGGTACTCTGTCAATCTGTACTGTAGTTCTGTGTGGTACTCTGTCCATCTGTCCTGTAGTTCTGTGGGTACTCTGTCAATCTGTCCTGTAGTTCTGTGTGGTACTCTGTCAATCTGTACTGTAGTTCTGTCTCTGTCCATCTGTCCTGGTACTCTGTCAATCTGTCCTGTAGTTCTGGTACTCTGTCCATCTGTACTGTAGTTCTGGGTACTCTGTCCATCTGTCCTGTAGTTCTGTGTGGTACTCCATCTGTCCTGTAGTTCTGTCCGTACTGTAGTTCTGTGTGGTACTCTGTCAATCTGTCCTGTAGTTCTGTGTGGTACTCTGTCAATCTGTCCTGTAGTTCTGTGTGGTACTCTGTCCATCTGTACTGCAGTTCTGTGGTACTCTGTCAATCTGTACTGAGTAGCTGTGGCTCTGTCAATCTGTCCTGTAGTTCTGTGTGGTACTCTGTCAATCTGTACTGTAGTTCTGTGGGTACTCTGTCCATCTGTCATGTAGTTCTGTGTGGTACTCTGTCAATCTGTACTGTGGTACTCTGTCCATCTGTCCTGTAGTTCTGTGGGGTACTCTGTCAATCTGTACTGTAGTTCTGTGTGGTACTCTGTCAATCTGTCCTGTAGTTCTGTGTGGTACTCTGTCAATCTGTCCTGAGTGGCTGTGGCTCTGTCCATCTGTCCTGTAGTTCTGGTGGTACTCTGTCAATCTGTACTGAGTTCTGTGGCTCTGTCAATCTGTCCTGTATTTCTGTGTGGTACTCTGTCAATCTGTACTGTAGTTCTGTGTGGTACTCTGTCCATCTGTCATGTAGTATTCTGTGGTACTCTGTCAATCTGTCCTGTAGTTCTGTGTGGTACTCTGTCCATCTGTCCTGTAGTTCTGTGTGGTACTCTGTCAATCTGTCCTGTAGTACTCTGACCATCTGTCCTGTAGTTCTGTGGGGTACTCTGTCAATCTGTCCTGAGTTCTGTGGGTCTCTGTCCATCTGTCCTGAGTGGCTGTGGCTCTGTCCATCTGTCCTGTAGTATTGGTGGGTACTCTGTCAATCTGTACTGTAGTTCTGTGGGGTACTCTGTCCATCTGTACTGTTGTTCTGTGTGGTACTCTGTCAATATGTCCTGTAGTTCTGTGTGGTACTCTGTCCATCTGTCCTGTAGTATTCTTGGGTACTCTGTCAATCTGTCCTGTAGTTCTGTGTGGTACTCTGTCAATCTGTCCTGTAGTTCTGTGTGGTACTCTGTCAATCTGTCCTGTAGTTCTGTGTGGTACTCTGACAATCTGTCCTGTAGTTCTGTGGGGTACTCTGTCAATCTGTACTGAGTAGCTGTGGCTCTGTCCATCTGTCCTGTTGTTCTGTGTGGTACTCTGTCCATCTGTAATGTAGTTCTGTGGTACTCTGTCTATCTGTCCTAGTTCTGTCTCTGTCCATCTCCTGTTGTTCTGTGGTACTCTGTCAATCTGTCCTGTTGTTCTGTCTGTCTCTGTCAATCTGTCCCTCTGTAGTTCCTGTTCTCTGTCCATCTACTCTGTCAATCTGTCCTGTAGTTCTGTGTGGTACTCTGTCAATCTGTCCTGTTGTTCTGTGTGGTACTCTGTCAATCTGTCCTGTAGTTCTGTGTGGGACTCTGTCAATCTGTCCTGTTGTTCTGTGTGGTACTCTGTCAATCTGTACTGAGTGGCTGTGGCTGTGGCTCTGGCTGTGGCTGTCCATCTCTCTCCCTCTATCTGTCCATCTCTCTCCCTCTGTATGACCCTCTCTCCTGTTCTCTGTCCATCTCTCTCCTGTTCTCTGTCCATCTCTCTCCCTCTGTATGACCCTCTCTCCTGTTCTCTGTCCATCTCTCTCCCTCTCTATGACCCTCTGTCCTGTTCTCTGTCCATCTCTCTCCCTCTATCTGTCCATCTCTCTCCCTCTCTATGACCCTCTGTCCTGTTCTCTGTCCATCTCTCTCCCTCTATCTGTCCATCTCCCTCTGTGTGACTCTTCTGTTCTCTGTCCATCTCTCTCCTGTTCTCTGTCCATCTCTCTCCCTCTGTGTGACTCTCTCCTGTTCTCTGTCCATCTCTCTCCCTCTATCTGCCCATCTCTCTCCCTCTATCTGTCCATCTCTCCTGTTATCTGTCCATCTCTCTCCCTCTGTATGACATTCTCTCCTGTTATCTGTCCATCTCTCTCCCTCTATCTGTCCATCTCTCCTGTTCTCTGTCCATCTCTCCCCTATCTGTCCATCTCTCCTGTTATCTGTCCATCTCTCTCCCTCTATCTGTCCATCTCTCCCCTCTGTATGACCCTCTCTCCTGTTCTCTGTCCATCTCTCTCCCTATCTGTCCATCTCTTCTCCCTCTGTATGACCCTCTCTCCTGTTCTCTGTCCATCTCTATATCACCTTCTCTCCTGTTATCTGTCCATCTCTCTCCTCTGTATGACCTTCTCTCCTGTTCTCTGTCCATCTCTCTCCCTCTATCTGTCCATCTCTCTCCCTCTATCTGTCCATCTCTCTCCCTCTGTATGACCCTCTCTCCTGTTCTCTGTCCATCTCTCCTCTGTATGACCTTCTCTCCTGTTATCTGTCCATCTCTCCTCTATATCACCTTCTCTCCTGTTCTCTGTCCATCTCTCCCTCTATCTGTCCATCTCTCTCCTCTGTATGACCTTCTCTCCTGTTCTCTGTCCATCTCTCTATCTGTCCATCTCTCCTGTTCTCTGTCCATCTCTCCCTCTATCTGTCCATCTCTCCCTCTATATCACCTTCTCTCCTGTTCTCTGTCCATCTCTCTCCCTCCCTTTCCATATCTCCCAATTGGATTTTATTTAAATGTGTTTTATTGAAAGTTCTTCAGCGGGACAATCAATCGTGACAAATCAGAGTAATTAATCAGACCTGTCAACATAGAGAATAAATAACAAAAACAGATGAAGGACTATTTTCTTAATTCTAAAATATATATTTCTGTCTCTGTATCCCACTGTCTTTCACACTCTATCCCTCCTCTATGTAGGTCTACCTGTCTATCCCTCCTCTATATGTGGTCAGTCTACCTGTCTATCCCTCTATATTGGTCAGTCTACCTGTCTATCCCTCCTCTATATAGGGCAGCCTACCTGTCTATCCCTCCTCTATACCTGTATATCCCTCCTCTATATAGGGCAGTCTACCTGTCTATCCCTCCTCTATACCTGTATATCCCTCCTCTATATAGGTCAGTCTACCTGTCTATCCCTCCTCTATACCTGTATATCCCTCCTCTATATAGGTCAGTCTACCTGTCTATCCCTCCTCTATACCTGTGTATCCCTCCTCTATATTGGTCAGTCTACCTGTCTATCCCTCTATATTGGTCAGTCTACCTGTCTATCCCTCCTCTATATAGGGCAGCCTACCTGTCTATCCCTCCTCTATACCTGTATATCCCTCCTCTATATAGGTCAGTCTACCTGTCTATCCCTCCTCTATACCTGTGTATCCCTCCTCTATATAGGTCAGTCTACCTGTCTATCCCTCCTCTATACCTGTATATCCCTCCTCTATATAGGTCAGTCTACCTGTCTATCCCTCCTCTATATAGGCAGCCTACCTGTCTATCCCTCCTCTATACCTGTATATCCCTCCTCTATATAGGTCAGTCTACCTGTCTATCCCTCCTCTATACCTGTATATCCCTCCTCTATATAGGTCAGTCTACCTGTCTATCCCTCCTCTATACCTGTATATCCTCCTCTATATAGGTCAGTCTACCTGTCTATCCCTCCTCTATACCTGTATATCCCTCCTCTATATAGGTCAGTCTACCTGTCTATCCCTCCTCTATACCTGTGTATCCTCCTCTATATTGGTCAGTCTACCTGTCTATCCCTCTATATTGGTCAGTCTACCTGTCTATCCCTCTATATTGGTCAGTCTACCTGTCTATCCCTCCTCTATACCTGTATAGGTCTATATAGGGCAGTCTACCTGTCTATCCCTCCTCTAGGGCAGTCTACCTGTATATCCCTCCTCTATATAGGGCAGTCTACCTGTCTATCCCTCCTCTATATAGGCCAGTCTACCTGTCTATCCCTCCTCTATATTAGTCAGTCTACCTGTCTATCCCTCCTCTATATAGGTCAGTCTACCTGTCTATCCCTCCTCTATATTGGTCAGTCTACCTGTCTATCCCTCCTCTATATTGGGCAGTCTACCTGTCTATCCCTCCTCTATATTGACAGTCTACCTGTCTATCCCTCCTCTATATAGGGCAGTCTACCTGTCTATCCCTCCCTATATAGGGAGTCTACCTGGGCAGTCTACCTGTCTATCCCTCCTCTATATAGGGCAGTCTACCTGTCTATCCCTCCTCTATATAGGGCAGTCTACCTGTCTATCCCTCCTCTATAGGCCAGTCAACCTGTCTATCCCTCCTCTATATAGGTCAGTCTACCTGTCTATCCCTCCTCTATATAGGTCAGTCTACCTGTCTATCCCTCCCCTCTAGATAGGGCAGTCGACCTGTCTATCCCTACGCTATATAGGGCAGTCTACCTGTCTATCCCTCCTCTATATAGGGCAGTCTCCCTGTATATCCCTCCTCTATATAGGGCAGTCTACCTATCTATCCCTCCTCTATATTGGTCAGTCTACCTGTCTATCCCTACTCTATATAGGGCAGTCTAACTGTCTATCCCTCCCCTATATAGATAGGGCAGTCTACCTGTCTATCCCTCTATATTCCTTTATTTCTGTCTCTCATCTCACAGCTCTCTCTCTCTGTTACCCCCTCCTTCCATCCCTCCCCCTCTCCTTCCCATCTCTACCCCTCTTTTGCTATGTATCTATCTCTCTCCCTAAAGGCATCTTCTCTTACTCCATCTCTCTCCCTCCCTCCTTGCCACTCTCTCCCTCCTCTCTCCTCCCCCTCCTTGCCACTCTCTCCCTCCTCTCCCTCCCTCCATCTCTCTCTCTCCCTCCTCCCTCTCCCTCCTCTCTCTCCCTCCCTCCTTGCCACTCTCTCCCTCCTCTCTCCCTCTCTCCATCCCCTCTCTCTCCTCCTCCTCTCCCTCCTCTCTCCCTCCTCTCTCTCTCCCTCCTCTCTCCCTCCTCTCTCTCCCTCCCTCCTCTCCCTCCTCTCTCTCTCCCTCCTCTCTCCCTCCTCCATCTTGCTACTCAAGGCCTCTTAGTCTCTCACTCACTATCGCTTACCACCACCCTCCAAGACAAATGTTTGCGCACCATCGTGGAAACACACACACACACACACACACACACACACACACACACACACACACACACACACACACACACACACACACACACACACACACACACACACACACACACACACACACACACACACACACACACACACACACACACACACACTGGTGTGTTTTTCTAACATTGTTTTCATGCTCTGGGCGAGAGAGAGAGACATTTATAAATGGAGCTGGTGAGAGGAGAGGAAGAGTACCCCTCTGAGAGTGTGTGTGTGTGTGTGTGTGTGTGTGTGTGTGTGTGTATGTCTGTGTGTGTGTGTGTGAAGGGACTGACTACTGAGAAACATATATCCCTCTTTTTACCACAACATCCATTCAGTCTCATCTCTTTTCCCTTCCACCCTCTATTTTTTCTAATCGCCACACTCCCTCTATCCTCCCCTCCTCTATCCTCTGTTCTTTATTCCAGCGATATAGTTATCATGTCTAAGCCTGTAGTTCCTCTCCTCTTTTCATTTATTTCTCCTCCTGTTTTGGAATCTCATTGTCATTCCATTTCATAAGCCCTCGTATAGCCTCTTTCTCCTATCTCTTATCCCTCAATTTATCCCCCTCTCTCTCTACATCTCCTCTTTCATCCTCTCACCGTCTCTCTCTCTCTGTCTCTCCATCTTTACCAATCACATTTCTCCCTCCCCTTCCCTCTCTTTCTTTACCTCTATCCCCCTTCCCCCTCCCTCTCGCTCTCTTCATGTCAATCCCCTCTCTCTCCTCTCTGGCTCCCTTTTCTCTCTCTCTCTCCCTCTGTCACTTTCTTCATCTCTTGTTCAATCTGCTGGTGTGTTTTAGTGAGGGCTGGAGACATCATTCAGCAGCATCCTCACACAGGGACGACAGGGACGGGGACGAAATATTTAGCTAAATCTGGTGCAATGGTATGTTATACATGGTCCTTGACAAATAAACGTAATAATAAATAATAATAATAATAATACAAACACACAGAACGAACGTCCGGCTGGCTTCCATGGCTACCGCATCAGCAGCTTCCTTACTGAGAGAAGAGGAGGAGGGAGGGAGAGGAGGAGGAGGAGGGAGGAGGAGGGAGGGAGGAGGAGGGAGGGAGAGGAGGAGGGAGGGAGAGGAGGAGAAGGAGGAGGGAGGGAGAGGAGGAGGACGAGGGAGGAGGAGGAAGGGAGAGAGGACGAGGAGGAGGGAGGGAGAGAGGATGAGGAGGAGGGAGGGAGAGGAGGAGGAGGAGGAGGTAGAGAGGAGGAGGAGGAGGGAGGGAGAGGAGGAGGAGGAGGAGGAGGAGAGGAGGGAGGGAGAGGATGAGGAGGAGGGAGGAGGAGGGAGGGAGAGAGGACGAGGAGGAGGGAGGGACAGAGGAGGAGGAGGAGGGAGGGAGAGGAGGAGGGAGGAGGAGGGAGGGAGATAGGGCGAGGAGGAGGGAGGGACAGAGGACGAGGAGGGAGGGAGGGAGAGGAGGAGGAGGGAGAGGGAGGAGGGAAGAGGAGGAGGGAGGGAGAGAGAGAAGAGGAGAAGGGAGAGGAGGAGGGAGGGAGGAGGGAGGGAGAGAGGAGGAGGAGGAGGGAGAGGAGAGAGGGAGAGAGGACGAGGAGGAGGGAGGGAGAGAGGACGAGGAGGAGGGAGGGAGAGGAGGGAGGGAGAGAGGACGGGGAGGAGGGAGGGAGAGAGAAGAGAATAAATGAATGGGGAAATGATTTAGGAAGAAAGGAATGGGGGAAGTGAGGGAAAAGTAGGAGCAGAGATGAGGAGAGGAAAGAGAGAGAGACAGGAACGTGGATGGGATGGAGAATCAGACGAGAGAAGGGGGAATGAATCAGAGTCAGAGAGGAAGAGACACACAGAAACATAGAG
>NW_026289391.1:15000-36967 GCF_023373465.1 Oncorhynchus keta
AGTGTGTGAGAGAGTGTGAGAGAGAGTGTGTGCAGGAGGGAGTGTGTGTGATGGAGTGTGTGCACTCTAGGAGAAAAAGGTGCTATCCAGAACCTAAAGACTTCTATGGCTGTCCCCATAGGGAGAACCCTTGGTTCCAGATAGAAGTTTCTTTGAGTTCATGTAGAATCCTCTATGATAGGGGTTACCTGGAACCAAAATGGTTCTCCAAGGGTTCCTACAGGACAGTAGCCGAAGAACCCTTTTGGAAGCCTCTTTTCTAAGTGTGTGTAGCAGGCCATTCATTAACCCTGCTCTACACTCCCAGTCAGTGTGTGTGTAGCAGCCCATTAGTTAACCCTGCTCCTACACTCAGTCAGTGTGTGTGTAGCAGCCCATTAGTTAACCCTGCTCCTACACTCAGTCAGTGTGTGTGTAGCAGGCCATTGTTAACCCTGCTCCCTACACTCAGTCAGTGTGTGTGTAGCAGGCCATTGTTAACCCTGCTCCTACACTCAGTCAGTGTGTGTGTAGCAGCCCATTAGTTAACCCTGCTCCTACACTCAGTCAGTGTGTGTGTAGCAGGCCATTAGTTAACCCTGCTCCTACACTCAGTCAGTGTGTGTGTAACAGCCCATTAGTTAACCCTGCTCCTACACTCAGTCAGTGTGTAACAGGCCATTAGTTAACCCTGCTCCTACACTCAGTCAGTGTGTGTGTAGTCAGGCCATTAGTTAACCCTGCTCCTACACTCAGTCAGTGTGTGTAGCAGGCCATTCGTTAACCCTGCTCCTACACTCAGTCAGTGTGTGTGTAGCAGGCCATTAGTTAACCCTGCTCCTACACTCAGTCAGTGGTTAACCCTGCTCCTACACTGTCAGTAACAGCCCATTAGTTAACCCTGCTCCTACACTCAGTCAGTGGGTGTAGCAGCCCATTATTAACCCTGCTCCTACACTCAGTCAGTCAGTGCTCTACACTCAGTGTGTAACAGCCCATTAGTTAACCCTGCTCCTACACTCAGTCAGTGGGTGTGTAGCAGCCCATTAGTTAACCCTGCTCCTACACTCAGTCAGTGTGTGTGTAGCAGCCCATTAGTTAACCCTGCTCCTACACTCAGTCAGTGTGTGTGTAGCAGCCCATTAGTTAACCCTGCTCCTACACTCAGTCAGTGGGTAGAAATCAATGCAGGTGAGAGGGGTGGAGGTGGTGGTGCTCAGTCCTCCCCCACTGCTCCAACAGCACTGAAGGCATATGGTCCTCTGGTTCCTACGGGGGAGGGGGCGTCTTTGGGTGCGACACGAGGCCGTGACACATTAGCCCTGCTGTATTATGGGTATTATGAGTATCTGTGTGTCAGAGACGAACAGTGTGAGTCTGTGTGTCAGGGACGAACAGTGTGAGTCTGTGTGTGTCAGAGACGAACAGTGTGAGTCTGTGTGTTTCAGAGACGAACAGTGTGAGTCTGTGTGTGTCAGAGACGAACAGTGTGAGTCTGTGTGTTTCAGAGACGAACAGTGTGAGTCTGTGTGTGTCAGGGATTTAACAGTGTGAGTCTGTGTGTTTCAAAGACGAACAGTGTGAGTCTGTGTGTTTCAGAGACGAACAGTGTGAGTCTGTCAGAGACGAACAGTGTGAGTCTGTGTGTCAGGACGAACAGTGTGAGTCTGTGTGTGTCAGAGACGAACATTGTGAGTCTGTGTGTTCAGAGACGAACAGTGTGAGTCTGTGTGTGTCAGAGACGAACAGTGTGAGTCTGTGTGTATCAGAGACGAACAGTGTGAGTCTGTGTGTGTCAGGGACGAACAGTGTGAGTCTGTGTGTGTCAGAGACGAAAAGTGTGAGTCTGTGTGTGTCAGAGACGAACAGTGTGAGTCTGTGTGTGTCAGAGACGAAAAGTGTGAGTCTGTGTGTGTCAGAGACAGAACAGTGTGAGTCTGTGTGTTTTCAGGAGACGAACAGTGTGAGTCTGTGTGTGTCAGGGACAGTGTGACAGTGTGAGTCAGTGTGAGTCTGTGTGTCAGAGACGAACAGTGTGAGTCTGTGTGTGTCAGAGACGAACAGTGTGAGTCTGTGTGTGTCAGAGACAAACAGTGTGAGGTCTGTGTGTCAGAGACAAACAGTGTGAGTCTGTGTGTGTCAGGGACGAACAGTGTGTGAGTCTGTGTGTTTCGAGACAAACAGTGTGAGTCTGTGTGTGTCAGGGACGAACAGTGTGAGTCTGTGTGTTTCAGGGGACAAACAGTGTGAGTCTGTGTGTGTCAGGGATGAACAGTGTGAGTCTGTGTGTGTCAGGGACAAACAGTGTGAGTCTGTGTGTGAGGGATGAACTGAGTGTGTGTGTCAGGGACAAACAGTGTGAGTCTGTGTGTGTCAGGGACGAACAGTGTGAGTCTGTGTGTGTCAGTGGAGTCGAACAGTGTGAGTCTGTGTGTGTCAGGGACGAACAGTGTGAGTCTGTGTGTGTCAGGACGAACAGTGTGAGTCTGTGTGTGTCAGGGACGAACAGTGTGAGTCTGAGTCTGTGTGTGTCAGATAATATGAGTGTATCTGAAATGGCACCTATTCCCTTTAAAGTGCACTACTTTTGACCAGAGGCTTATACAGCTCTATGCTTCAACCAAGTTAGTAAAGGTTTAAACTCTGTGGTCAGAGGACAAGGATCTTATTTAGAACCTGTGTTCAACCTGACAGTTAGAGAAACTTCAATCAACCTGGATCTGTGACCACCATCTCTAAACACACCTACATTTCTACCAATCACTCAATACTATAGAGTATTAAATAATTAGCAGACAAACTACATTCCCCAGTCGCCAATAGTTAATTAAAATCTATCCCGTATGTGTGTGTCCAGAGGATTACACAGTAATTAAAATAGGCAAGTCCTTTTTATCCCAGATACGCTATGCAGCCTCATCAACACCCTTTCACTACTGGTGCACACACACACACACACACACACACACACACACACACACACACACACACACACACACACACACACACACACACACATTACACACACACACACACACACACACACACACACACACACACACACACACCCACCCTCCTGGTGCAGGCTACACACACACACACACAAACACACACTTCCCCTCCTGGTGCAGGCTACACACAGCTCTGCAACACCTCTCATCTCATTTGTGATGATAAATGTACATTAACAATTATTACAAACCACCACATACAAGTTGAAAGTAGTTGGCATTTGAACAGGACAGTGGAGATGTCATGGAGGACTAAAACAGATATATCTACTGTCCTGGAGGACTAAAACAGAGAGTATATCTACTGTCCTGGAGGACTAAAACAGAGAATATATCTACTGTCCTGGAGGACTAAAGCAGACAGTATATCTACTGTCCTGGAGGACTAAAACAGAGAGTATATCTACTGTCCTGGAGGACTAAAACAGGAGTATATCTACTGTCATGGAGGACTAAAACAGAGAGTATATCTACTGTCCTGGAGGACTAAAACAGGGAGTATATCTACTGTCCTGGAGGACTAAAGCAGACAGTATATCTACTGTCCTGGAGGACTAAAACAGACAGTATATCTACTGTCCTGGAGGACTAAAACAGGGAGTATATCTACTGTCCTGGAGGACTAAAACAGAGAGTATATCTACTGTCCTGGAGGACTAAAACAGACAGTATATCTACTGTCCTGGAGGACTAAAACAGACAGTATATCTACTGTCCTGGAGGACTAAAACAGAGACAGTATATCTACTGTCCTGGAGGACTAAAACAGAGAGTATATCTACTGTCCTGGAGGACTAAAACAGACAGTATATCTACTGTCCTGGAGGACTAAAACAGGAGTATATCTACTGTCATGGAGGACTAAAACTGGAGAGAGTATATCTACTGTCCTGGAGGACTAAAACAGACAGTATATCACTGTCCTGGAGGACTAAAGCAGACAGTATATCTACTGTCCTGGAGGACTAAAACAGACAGTATATCTACTGTCCTGGAGGACTAAAACAGGGAGTATATCTACTGTCCTGGAGGACTAAAACAGAGAGTATATCTACTGTCCTGGAGGACTAAAACAGACAGTATATCTACTGTCCTGGAGGACTAAAACAGACAGTATATCTACTGTCCTGGAGGACTAAAACAGACAGTATATCTACTGTCCTGGAGGACTAAAACAGGGAGTATATCTACTGTCCTGGAGGACTAAAACAGAGAGTATATCTACTGTCCTGGAGGACTAAAACAGACAGTATATCTACTGTCCTGGAGGACTAAAACAGACAGTATATCCACTGTCCTGGAGGACCTAAAGCAGACAGTATATCTACTGTCCTGGAGGACTAAAACAGAGAGTATATCCACTGTCCTGGAGGACCAAAAACAGTATATCTACTGTCCTGGAGGACTAAAACAGAGTATATCTACTGTCCTGGAGGACTAAAACAGAGTATATCTACTGTCCTGGAGGACTAAAACAGTATATCTACTGTCCTGGAGGACTAAAACAGAGAGTATATCTACTGTCCTGGAGGACTAAAACAGACAGTATATCTACTGTCCTGGAGGACTAAAACAGAGAGTATATCTACTGTCCTGGAGGACTAAAACAGGAGTATATCTACTGTCCTGGAGGACTAAAACAGACAGTATATCTACTGTCCTGGAGGACTAAAACAGACTAAAACAGTATATCTACTGTCCTGAGGACTAACAGGAGTATATCTACTGTCCTGAGGACTAAAACAGAGAGTATATCTACTGTCCTGGAGGACTAAAACAGAGAGTATATCTACTGTCCTGGAGGACTAAAACAGACAGTATATCTACTGTCCTGGAGGACTAAAACAGACAGTATATCTACTGTCCTGGAGGACTAAAACAGAGAGTACATCTACTGTCCTGGAGGACTAAAACAGACAGTATATGTTTGTCCTGGAGGACTAAAACAGAGAGTATATCTACTGTCCTGGAGGACTAAAACAGAGTATATCTACTGTCCTGGAGGACTAAAACAGAGAGTATATCTACTGTCCTGGAGGACTAAAACAGACAGTATATCTACTGTCCTGGAGGACTAAAACACCCAGTATATCTACTGTCCTGGAGGACTAAAACAGAGGTATATCTACTGTCCTGGAGGACTAAAACAGACAGTATATCTACTGTCCTGGAGGACTAAAACAGACAGTTCTGTCCTGGAGTCTAAAATGAGACTAAAACAGAGAGTATATCTACTGTCCTGGAGGACTATTCTATTCCCCTCATATTCGTCAGTAAGGATTAAATCCCTGAAATACAGTATGTACATGCTGCCAAATGATGATTTAAATACAAATGTTCAAGTTTGTGTGTTACCATGCCGTTGTCAGGAGCCAAACGTGTCACCCTGTGTGTCACCCTGTGTGTCACCCTGTGTGTCACCCTGTGTGTCACCCTGTGTGTCACCCTGTGTGTCACCCTGTGTGTCACCCTGTGTGTCACCCTGTGTATCCTTTACAGGTCACTGTGTTACATTTAGGTTGTCGGTTCTTTGAGTCTACATCAATTCCCAAGGACAACTTGACTTCCTGAAACAAAAGGCTGCCATCTGATATCTATTTATCTGGGTTGGTGGTCCTCAGTTCCCAGCTGCATATTCTCCCAGGGACTGATGAACCTACTGTCTCCATTTACATTTACATTTACATTTAGGTTATGGTCATTTAGCAGACGCTCTTATCCAGAGCGACTTACAAATTGGGTCCACACTATTGGTTAAAGACACAACCTCTGACCTCAACAATAGAAGGTCATTAGTTATTGACCACTCTGACCCAGCTGCTACTGGCAATTTTAAATAAAAATGTTTTTTAAATAGCGTGGTTAATAACTATACAGACAATTTCATAGTGAACAACAGTTCCAAATGATATATCTATAAAATATAGACGCACTATACTGTAAACTGTAGATGGCTTATAAGCTTGATGTTAATGGGATTTAAATTTAAGAGTCTAGAGACTAAAGAGACTAGCAATCATGATTAGATGTAGGAGTGATTATCTGAATGAGACAAGGCAGTTTTCAAACCTCCCACTGTAAAGTGTACGAGCATAGAAATAGAATGAATAGAATGGACGTCCCCATTCAAGTCAACGACGGCATACCAGTCAAAATGGCCAGGTTTAGGGGTTCCAAGCCATTCAATTAATTATATATCTATGTGTAAGTGGTCCCAGTGGAGGGTCAAGTGGGAGGGGCCAGCAAACAGCTGGTGCTGTCGACCACACTCCCACAACCCTCCTCTCCCTTTTCATCTACGCCCTCTCTCTCCCCTTCTTCTCTTCTACCTTCCTACTGTTTCTCCCCTCCTCTCTCCCTTTGTCTCTTCTACCTCCCTCCTGTTTCTCCCCCTCCTCTCCCCTTTGTCTCTTCTACCTTCCTACTGTTTCTCCCCTCCTCTCTCCCCTTGTCTTTTCTACCTTCCTCCTGTTTCTCCCCTCCTCTCTCCCCTTTGTCTCTTCTACCCTCCTTTCTCCCCTTTGTCCCTTCTCCTCCTCTCTCCCCTTTGTCTCTTCTCCCTCCCTCTCCCTTTGTCTTCTCCTTTTCCTGTTTCTTCCTCTCTCCCTTTGTCTCTTCTTTCCTCCTGTTTCTCCTCCTCTCTCCTTTGTCTCTTCTACCTTCCTACTGTTTCTCCCCTCCCCTCTCCCTTGTCTCTTCTACCTTCCCCTGTTTCTCCCTCCTCTCTCCCCTGTCTCTTCTACCTTCCCCTGTTTCTCCCCTCCTCTCTCCCCTTTGTCTCTTCTACCTTCCCCTGTTTCTCCCCTCCTCTCTCCCTTTGTCTCTTCTACCTTCCTACTGTTTCTCCCCTCCTCTCTCCCCCTTGTCTCTTCTACCTTCCTACTGTTTCTCCTCCTCTCTCCTTTGTCTCTTCTCCCTCCTCCTTTTGTCTCTTCTCCTCCTCTCTCCCCTTTGTCTCTTCTACCTTCCTCCTGTTTCTCCCTCCTCTCTCCCCTTTGTCTCTTCTCCCCTCCTTCTCCCCTTTGTCTCTTTCTCCCTTCCCCCTCTCTCCCCTTTGTCTCTTCTACCTTCCCCTGTTTCTCCCCTCCTCTCTCCCCTTTGTCTCTTCTCCCCTCCTCTCTCCCCTTTGTCTCTTCTACCTTCCTACTGTTTCTCCCCTCCTCTCTCCCCCTTTGTCTCTTCTACCTTCCCCTGTTTCTCCCCTCCTCTCTCCCCTTTGTCTCTTCTCCCCTCCTCTCTCCCCTTTGTCTCTTCTACCTTCCTACTGTTTTCTCCCCCTCCTCTCTCCCCTTTGTCTCTTCTACCTTCCCCCTGTTTCTCCCTCCTCTCTTCCCTTTGTCTCTTCTCCCCTCCTCTCTCCCCCTTTGTCTCTTTACCTTCCTACTGTTTCTCCCCTCTTCTCTCCCCTTTGTCTCTTCTACCTTCCCCTGTTTCTCCCCTCCTCTCTCCCCTTTGTCTCTTCTACCTTTCCCCTGTTTCTCCCTCCTCTCTCCCCTTTGTCTCTTCTACCTTCCCCCTTTGTGTTTCTCCCTCTTCTCTCCCCTTATCTCTTCTACCTTCCTCCTGTTTCTCCCCTCCTCTCTCCCCTTTGTCTCTTCTCCTCCTCTCTCCCCTTTGTCTTCTACCTTCCTCCTGTTTCTCCCCTCCTCTCTCCCCTTTGTCTCTTCTCCCCCTCCTTCCTCCCCTTGTCTCTTCTACCTTCCTCCTGTTTCTCCCCTCCTCTCTCCCTTTGTCTCTTCTCTCCCCTCCTCTCTCCCCTTTGTCTCTTCTACCTTCCTCCTGTTTCTCCCTCCTCTCTCCCCTTTGTCTCTTTTCCCCCCTCCTTCCTCCCCTTTGTCTCTTCCTCCTTCCTACTTTTCTCCCTCCTTCCCCTTTGTCTCTTCTACCTTCCTACTGTTTCTTCCTCCTTCCTCCTTTGTCTCTTCTGCCTTCCTACTTGTTTCTCCTCCTCTCTCCCCTTTGTCTCTTCTACCTTCCTGTTTCTCCCCTCCTTCTCCCCTTTGTCTCTTCTCCTTCCCCCCTTGTCTCTTCTCCTCCTTCTCCCCTTTGTCTCTTCTCCCTCCCTTCCTACTTGTCTCTTCTCCCCTCCTTCCTCCCCTTTGTCTCTTCTCCTACTTCCTCCTGTTTCTCTCCTCCTCTCTCCTTTTGTCTCTTCTACTTTCCTACTGTTTCTCTCCTCC
The DNA here is from genome assembly GCF_023373465.1 of Oncorhynchus keta. NCBI lineage: Eukaryota > Metazoa > Chordata > Actinopteri > Salmoniformes > Salmonidae > Oncorhynchus > Oncorhynchus keta. Next base: position 23,171 of record NW_026289391.1, read on the forward strand.
TCTCCCCTTTGTCTCTTCTACCTTCCTACTGTTTCTCCCCTCCTCTCTCCCCTTTGTCTCTTCTACCTTTCCCTGTTTCTCCCCTCCTCTCTCCCCTTTGTCTCTTCTCCCTCCTTTCTCCCCTTTGTCTCTTCCCTCCCTCTCTCCCCTTTGTCTCTTCTACCTTCCTCCTGTTTCTCCCTCCTCTCTCCCCTTTGTCTCTTCTACCTTCCTACTGTTTCTCCCCTCCTCTCTCCCCTTTGGGGGCTGGTCTGCTCTATTTCTCTGCTTCTCGTTTTGTTTTGCGTCTTTTACTTTGGGTTTTGTACACCAGCTTCAAACAGCTGAAAATACAATATTTGAGGTTATTGAAAGATATTCCACAGCGGTTTAGATGGTGCAGTGATCCTTTAATTGCTTGTTTTATCACAAACTGAAATTAGGCGAACTATTCACATTTTAGACACCAGGAAACGGCCAAGCGACTTTTAAACTCTGTAATGAGAGCAAAATGAACATGACTTTGTATTATGTATCTATTCAATGTTTGGCTGCCCAAAGGTTGAAAGAAGTAAATATATGAAAAGATACACATTATAAGATTGTACCTGCAACCTCCACCTTTCCACAGTCAGTCACAAAGAAAGTGGTGCACTACGTAGTGAATAGTGAGCCATTCAGAACGCAGCCTAACACTCTAGATGGCTGACAATGAGATGGACAGACATAGATGGGACATGCAGCATCTTTGCTCCATAGTAAATACTGTAAAGGCTGTGTGTTGTAGTTGTGAGAGAGAGGTGGCCTACATCATTAATTAGCCATTCACATTGAACAGCTAATTGAATTCTTACTGGAGTTTGACACTGTCTGACCCCCCTAAGCCCCAGGTCCCTACTGAGAGAAACACACATGCATGCCCACAATGCAAAGCTGCAGAGTTTGATCTAAAGCCAGTGATGAAAGCCGGTGCAACTCCAACTTTGATTTTGACATTATGTTGAAATACTGTAGACAGCTCAGAGCAACACATGAAAACAGAGCACTATGTTCACGGTGTCCTTGTGTACTGAACACGAGATGGTCCCCTGCTCCTTAAACACACACACTATCTCTCTCCCCATCCTCCCTCTCCCTCCCTCTCCTGGCCCATCCAGCTCCCTCTACCCTCCTCTCTCCTCCCTCCCTGGCCCATCCAGCTCCCTCTGCCCTCCTCTCTCCCTTTTCCTCCCTCCTGGTCCTCCCATCCAACTCCTCTACCCTCCCCTCTCTCCTCCCTCTCCCCTGGCCCATCCAACTCCCTCTACCCTCCCCTCTCTCCTCCCTCTCCCCTGGCCCATCCAACTCCTCTACCCTCCCCTCTCCCCTCCCTCTCCCTGGCCCATCCAACTCCCTCTGCCTCCCTCTCTCCTCCCTCCCCTGGCCCATCCAGCTCCCTCTACCCTCCCTCTCTGCCTCCTCTCCCTGGCCCATCAACTCCTCTACCCTCCTCCTCTCTCCCTCCCTCCCCTGGCCCATCAACTCCTCTGCCCCTCTCTCCCTCCCTCCCCTGGCCCATCCCAACTCCCTCTACCCTTCCTCTCTCCCTCCTCCCCTGGCCCATCCAACTCCTCTACCCTCCTCTCTCTCCCTCCTCTCCCCTGGCCCATCCAACTCCCTCTACCCTCCCTCTCTCCCTCCTCTCCCCCTCTGCCAACTCCTCTACCCTCCCTCTCTCCCTCCCTCTCCCCTGGCCCATCCAGCTCCTCTGCCCTCCCCTCTCTCCCTCCCTCTCCTGGACGTCAACTCCCTCTACCCTCTCCTCCCTCCCCTGGCCCATCAACTCCCTCTACCCTCCTCTCTCTCCCTCCCTCCCCTGGCCCATCAACTCCCTCTACCCTCCCCTCTCTCCCTCCCTCTCCTCTGTCCATCAACTCCCTCTACCCTCCTCTCCCTCCCTCTGGCCCATCAAACTCCTCTACCTCCCTCTCTCCCTCCCTCTCCTGGCCCATCTATTTAACTCCCTCTGCCCTCCCTCTCCCTCTCCCTGGCCCATCCAACTCCCTCTACCCTCCTCTCCTCCTCTATCCAACATCCCTCTGCCCATCCTCCCTCCCTCCTGGCCCATCCAACTCCCTCTACCCTCCCCTCTCTCCCTCCTCCCTGGCCCATCCAACTCCTCTGCCCTCCCTCTCTCCTCCTTCCCCATTGATCCTTTAACCACATCTCTCTCTCCCCATCCTCCTCTCCCTCCCCCCTGGCCCATCCAACTCCCTCTACCCTCCTCTCTCCCTCCTCCCTGGCCCATCCAACTCCTCTACCCTCCCCTCTCCCTCCCTCCCCCTGGCCCACCCAACTCCCCTACCCTCCCTCTCTCCTCCTCCTTGGCCCATCCAACTCCCTCTACCCTCCCCTCTCTCCCTCCTCCCTGGCCCATCCAACTCCTCTACCCCTCCCTCTCTCCTCCCTCCCCTGGCCCATCCAACTCCCTCTACCCTCCTCTCTCCCTCCCTCCCCTGGCCCATCCAACTCCCTCTACCCTCCCTCTCTCCCTCCTTCCCCCATTGATCCTTTAACCACATCTCTCTCTCCCCATCCTCTCTCCCTCCCTCCCTCCCCCTGATCCCATCCAGCTCCCTCTGCCCTCCTCTCTCCCTCCTTCCCCCATTGATCCTTTAACCACATCTCTCTCTCCCCATCCTCCCTCTCTCCCTCCCTCCCTGGCCCATCCAACTCCTCTACCCTCCTCTCTCCCCCTCCCCTGGCCCATCCAACTCCTCTACCCTCCCTCTCTCCCTCCTCCCCCTTGTCCATCCAACTCCCTCTACCCTCCTCTCTCCTCCCTCCCCTGGCCCATCCAACTCCCTCTACCCTCCCTCATCTCCCTCCCTCATCCAACTCCTCATCTCCCCTCTCTCCCTCCCTCCCTCATCAACTCTCCCCCTCCCTCCTCCTCTCTCTGGCCCATCAACTCATCTGCCCTCATCTCTCCTCCTCCCTCCCTGGTCCATCCAGCTCCTCTACCCTCCTCTCTCTCCCTCCCTCCCTGGCCCATCCAACTCCCTCTACCCTCCCCTCTCCCTCTCCCCTGGCCCATCCAACTCCCTCTACCCCCCTCTCTCCCTCCTTTCCCCATTGATCCTTTAACCACATCTCTCTCTCCCCATCCTCCCCTCTCTCCCTCCCTCCTGGCCCATCCAACTCCCTCTACCCCCTCCCCTCTCCCTCCCTCCCCCTGGCCCATCCAACTCCCTCTACCCTCCCCTCTCTCCTCCTTCCCCATTGATCCTTTAACCACATCTCTCTCTCCCCATCCTCCCCTCTCTCCCTCCCTCCCTGGCCCATCCAACTCCCTCTACCCTCCCTCTCTCCCTCCCTCCCCTGGCCCATCCAACTCCCTCTACCCTCCCCTCTCTCCTCCCCCCCTGGCCCATCAACTCCCTCTACCCTCCCCTCTCTCCCTCCCTCCCTGGCCCATCCAAGCTCCCTACCCTCCCCTCTCCCTCTCCCTGGCCCATCCAACTCCCTCTACCCTCCTCTCTCCCTCCCTCCCCTGGCCCATCCAACTCCCTCTACCTCCCCTCTCTCCCTCCTTCCCCCATTGATCCTTTAACCACATCTCTCTCTCTCCCATTCTTTCTCTCTCTCTCTCTCTCTCTCTCTCAATTCAATTCAAGGGGCTTTATTGTCATGGGAAACATGTTTACATTGTCAAAGCAAGTAAAGTAGATAATATACGAAAGTGAAATTAACAATAAATGTTAACAGTAAACATTACTCTCACAAAAGTTCCATTTCAAATGTCATATTATGTATATGTACAGTGTTGTGACGATGTGCAAATAGTTAAAGTACAAAAGGGAAAATAAATAAACATAAATATGGGTTGTATTTACAATGGTGTTTGTTCTTCACTGGTTGCCCTTTTCTTGTGGCAACAGGTCACACATCTTGCTGCTGTGATGGCACACTGTGGTATTTCACCCAGTAGATGTGGGAGTTTATCAAAATTGGGTTTGTTTTCGAATTCTTTGTGAGTCTGTGTAATCTGAGGGAAATATGTGTCTCTAATATGGTCATACATTGGGCAGGAGGTTAGGAAGTGCAGCTCAGTTTCCACCTCATTTTGTGGGCAGTGTGCACATAGCCTGTCTTCTCTTGAGAGCCAGGTCTGTCTACGGCAGCCTTTCTCAATAGCAAGGCTCTGCTCACTGAGTCTGTACATAGTCAAAGCTTCCCTTATGTTTAGGGTCAGTCACAGTGGTCAGGTATTCTGCCGCTGTGTACTCTCTGTGTAGGGCCAAATAGCATTCTAGTTTGCTCTGTTTTTTGTTAATTCTTTCCAATGTGTCAAGTAATTATCTTTTTGTTTTCTCATGATTTGGTTGGGTCTAATTGTGTTGCTGTCCTGGGGCTCTGTGGGGTCTGTTTGTGTTTGTGAACAGAGCCCCAGGACCAGCTTGCTTAGGGGACTCTCCAGGTTCATCTCTCTGTAGGTGATGGCTTTGTTGTGGAAGGTTTGGGAATCGCTTCCTTTTAGGTGGTTGTAGAATTTAACAGCTCTGGATTTTGATAATTAGTGGGTATCGGCCTAATTCTGCTCTGCAGGCATTATTTGGTGTTTTACGTTGTACACAGAGGATATTTTTGCAGAATTCTGCATGCAGAGTCTCAATTTGGTGTTTGTCCCATCTTATGAATTCTTGGTTGGTGAGCGGACCCCAGACCTCACAACCATTAAAGGCAATGGGTTCTATTACTGATTAGCCAGGTCCTAATTGGTATTTTGAATTTTATGTGATGGCATAGAAGGCCCTTCTTGCCTTGTCTCTCTCTCTCTTTCCCTCTCTCACTCTCCTGCTCTCCGTCTCTCACTCTCCCTCTTTCTCCGTCTCTCACTCTCCCTCTCTCTCTGTCTCTCACTCTCCATCCTCCTCGCCCTCTCTCCTCTCTCCATCCTCTCTCTTTTTCTCTCTCTCACCCTCACTCTCTAAGCATTCAATAAGTCTAAATTACAGCTCCATGACAATAATTATTATCATTAACGTCATCATCTTCAGACAACACCTCTCATTAGCTCAGGATCCATTGGCAAAATAACTATTAGCCAAACAGACAGCGCTACGATCGATTGGAAGTCACTGTAGGCCCCATAAACAACAAAAGCAACAACAGACTACACACAAATATTTATCAAAATGATACATGTCTAAAATATCTTCAACATTTAACATGAAGTCAACCCCCTCAAAGAGCTGGTTGAGCTCAATAGGAAAGATGGAAGATACCATTCAGAGCAGTAAAAGAGGGGTGGATAGTGAAGAATGATATGGCTGCCACTAGTACAGAAACATATGATACCCCTCCCTGTTGGTGTTTAGATAAATCATTCTCGCCTCAAAGGCTGGAATCAACTGAATATACCCTCAGACGTTGGGGGACTGACACGGTCTGTGTTCTACAGTGTCAACAAAAATATTTATTTGGCTCCATTATTTTGTCCCTCAATATAAAAGTCCCTGTCATTGTGGTTTAGTCAAGTGAACAACCCCTGCCTCCATCTCCACAAGCTCACACAAACATACTGTATACACACTCTCTCTCCTAAACATACTGTATACACACTCTCTCTCCTAAACATACTGTATACACACTCTCTCTCCTAAACATACTGTATACACACTCTCTCTCCTAAACATACTGTATACACACTCTCTCTCCTAAACATACTGTATACACACTCTCTCCTAAACATACTGTATACACACTCTCTCTCCTAAACATACTGTATACACTCTCTCTCCTAAACATACTGTATACACACTCTCTCTCCTAAACATACTGTATACACACTCTCTCCCCTAAACATACTGTATACACACTCTCTCTCCTAAACATACTGTATACACACTCTCTCCCCTAAACATACTGTATATACACTCTCTCTCCTAAACATACTGTAAACACACTCTCTCTCCTAAACATACTGTATACACACTCTCTCTCCAAACATACTGTATACACACTCTGTCTCTCTCTCCCCTTCTCTGTCTCTCTCTCTCTCCTCTTCTCTGTCTCTCTCTCCCCTTCTCTGTCTCTCTCTCTCTCTCCCCTTCTCTGTCTCTCTCTCCCCTTCTCTGTCTGTCTCTCTCCCCTTCTCTCCCCCCCTCTCTCTCTCTCTCTCTCTCACTCTCCCCCTTCTCTCTCTGTCTCTCTCTCCATCCCCTCTCTCTCTCTCCCCATCTCTCTCTCTCTCTCTCTCTCTCTCTCTCTCTCTCTCTCTCTCTCTCTCTCTCCCCCTTCTCTCTCTTTCTCTCTCTCCATCCCCTCTCTCTGTCTCTCTCCCCCTATATCTCTGTCTCTCTCCCCATTCTCTCTCTCCCCTCTCCTCTCTCTGTCTCTCTCCCCTCTCTCTCCACATCTCTCTCTCTCTCCCTCTCTCTGTCTCTCTCCCTCGCTCTGTCCCTCTCTCTCTCCCTTCTCTGTCTCTCTCTAGCTGGTCTGGCTGTAAGCCAGTGATAATTCACATTGTACAGATTGAATGTAGATCATTGGCTCTACATGGGGACAAAACACTAAAGCTGGTCACCTCTCTCCATCTCTCATTCTACCATTCTCTCATTCTACCAACCTCCCTCTGTCCCTCTTTATCTCTCCATCTCTCATTCCACCAACCTCCTCTGTTCCTCTTTATCTCTCCATCTCTCATTCCACCAACCTCCCTCTGTCCCCTCTTTATCTCTCCATCTCTCATTCCACAACCTCCCGCTGTCCCTCTGTATCTCTCCATCTCTCATTCCACCAACCTCCTCTGTCCTCTTTATCTCTCCATCTCTCATTCACCAAACTCCTCTGTCCCTCTGTCCTCTTTATCTCTCCATCTCTCATTCACCAACCTCCTCTGTCCCTCTCCATCTCTCATTCCACCAACCTCCTCTGTGGCTCTTTATCTCTCCCTCTCTCACTCCACCAACCTCCTCTGTCCCTCTTTATCTCTCCATCTCTCACTCCACCAACCTCCTCTGTTTGCTCTTTATCTCTCCGTCTCTCACTCCACTGGCCTCCCTCTGTTTGCTCTTTATCTCTCCGTCTCATCACTCCACCAACCTCCCTCTGTGGCTGTTTATCTCTCCATCTCTCATCACCAACCTCCCTCTGTCCTCTTTATCTCTCTCCTCTCATCACCAACCTCCCTCTGTCCCTCTTTATCTCTCCATCTCTCACTCCACCAACCTCCCTCTGTTGCTCTTTATCTCTCCATCTCTCCTCCACCAACCTCCCTTTGTTGCTCTTTATCTCTCCATCTCTCACTCCACCAAGCCTCCCTCTGTTGCTATTTATCTCTCCATCTCTCACTCCACCAACCTCCCTCTGTTGCTATTTATCTCTCCGTCTCTCATCCCACCAACCTCCCTCTGTTGCTATTTATCTCTCCATCTCTCACTCCATCAACCTCCCTCTGTTGCTATTTATCTCTCCGTCTCTCACTCCACCAACCTCCCTCTGTTGCTATTTATCTCTCCGTCTCTCACTCCACCAAGCCTCCTCTGTTGCTATTTATCTCTCCGTCTCTCACTCCACCAACCTCCCTCTGTTGCTATTTATCTCTCCGTCTCTCACTCCACCAACCTCCCTCTGTGACTTTCTCTTTTCCTCCTCTATTCAACCTCCTGTATCTCTTTCACTACTTCTCCCCAGTCCCTCCCTCTGCTCTGTCTTTCATTCTCTATTCATCTGCCTCTCTATCTCTTTCTTTCACTTCACCCCAGTACCTCCCTCTGCCCCCTCTCTCTCTTTCTGTACACCCTTCCTTCTGACTCTCTTTAGCTTCCTCTTCTCCTGTCCCTCCTCTGCATCTCTTTCACTATGCCTCTCTCTCCTTCTTTCTCTTCCTCTGCCCCCACTCTCCTCTTCCTCATTCTCTCTCTCCTTCTTTCTCTTCCTCTGCCCCCACTCTCCTCTTCCCTCATTCTCTCGCTTTCGTCCTTTCTTCTGCCCAGGTCTTTGTAGCCTCCTTCCCTCCTCTGTTCTAGACCCACATCCAGCAGGCGTCTCTTTAGGCGCCCATTTTAATATTCTCTCTTTCCTTTTTATGTGAGAGGAGAACCAGGCAGAACACACATACACACACACAGCACTACTATACTCAGTGTGTGGACTGCTACAGTGCTCGGAGGTTTCATCATCAGTAATTACAGTCTATAAGGAGAGAGTTCAGATCTGTACAATTACTATGTAGATCTAATCAGGACACTCATTTGCAGGTGCGGACTCAAACACGCACACACACATGGCTCAAACACATATGGCTAACAAGGATGTATGCACGCACGCACCACACACGCACACACACACCACACACACACACACACACACACACACACACACACACACACACACACACACACACACACACACCACACACATTATTACACACACACACACACACACACACACACACACACACACACACACACAGAAAGAGAGAGAAAGTAAGAGGAGATTGCACCAGCTCTCCTGTCTATCCTCCCTGGGGAATCCCCACACGGCAGGCAGGTCACCCACAGCCCCCACACAGTAAGGACAACACCAGCATCATGTTACACCACAGACAGACAGACCCACAACCCTGGAGCTTTACTACAATGATCAAATAGCTACTGTTACAAACTGGGTGGTTCCAGCCCTGAATGCTGATTGGCTGAAAGCTATGACAAAACATGTATTTTTACTGCTTGAATTACGCTGTTAATCAGTTGAATCAGTTCCGGACAATATACTCTGTGTTGCGTTGTGCCTAAGAACAGCCCTCTAGCCGTGGTATATTGGCCATATACCACACCTCCTCTGGCTGTGTTGCTTCATTGTACAATGTCTACACTATCTACCATTTCTGACATTTCTGTCTCTCTATATTTCCTCTCTGTCCCATCTTCTGTCACCGAGGCCCTCAGGAGGCAAACATACACGGATTTCAAGCTACAGCTTGTCCCCAGGAAAAGACAGTGAGAGCCAGAGAGAGAGAGACAGAGAGATGCATCACGTGAGACAGTGTGCGTGATTGCACACTGAAGAGTGGACCCAAATGGTGAATCTTTCTGCACCAGTGGGTGCACCATGTGTGTTGTGTCTGTGTGTGTGTGTGTGTGTGTGTGTGTGTGTGTGTGTGTATGTGTGTGTGTGTGTGTGTGTGTGTGTGTGTGTGTGTGTGTGTGTGTGTGTGTGTGTGTGTGTGTGTGTGTGTGTGTGTGTGTGTGCCTCCTGAGGTAATTGATCGTGCTGAACAGGTGTTACTGTATCACCTGCCGCACGTGTACACACCAGGGTCTCTGTCAGCTGTGACTGATCTGTGCTCTGCACCAGACAGACGAGACTTAGACACCATCTTTATGGGCCACAGGCAGAGACCAGGGTTTGTGTGTGTGTTGTACATATTCATTTGCATAACAATCATCTTCATAGTGTCTGAAAAAAGTACCGATTGATTGAATCACTCGTCTTGATTTATCAGTGTTCAACCCCACACACTTGAAATGTAACGGTATTAGTGACCTAACACCATGCATCAGTCTGCTCTTTCTAGCTATGTCTCTCTTTCCCTTCCTCCCTCCACTCTCCCTCCCTCCTGCATTCCCACTATCTCTCTCTTTTCTCCTCCCTCTCACTCTCCCTCCCTCCCGCATTCCCTATCTCTCTCTTTCTCCTCCCTCTCACTCTCCCTCCCTCCCGCATTCCCACTATCTCTCTCTTTCTCCTCCCTCTCTCCCTCCTCCTCCTCCCGCATTCCCACTCTCTCACTCTCTTTCCCCTTCTCTCTCTCTCCCTCCTCCCTCCCTCCCTCCCCCTCCTCCCTCCCTCCCCTCCCGCATTCCCACTCTCTCTCTCTCTTTCCCCCCTCCCTCTCACTCTCCTCCCTCCCCCGCATTCCACTATCTCTCTCTCTTTCCCCTCCTCTCCCTCACTCTCCCTCCCTCCCTCCCTCCCCAGCATTCTTAATTATCTCTTCTCTCTCTTTTCCCTCTCACTCTCCCTCCCTCCCTCCCTCCCTCCTGCATTCCCACTATCTCTCTCTCTTTCTCCTCCCTCTCCCTCCCTCTCCCTCCCTCCCGCATTCCCACTCTCTCTCTCTCTTTCCTCCTCTCCTCTCCCTCCTCCCGCATTCCCACTATCTCTCTCTCTTTCCCCTCCCTCTCACTCACTCTCCCTCCCTCCCTCCCTCCCATTCCCACTATCTCTCTCTCTTTCCCCTCCTCTCCTCCTCCTCCTCCTCCCCTCCCTCCCGCATTCCCACTATCTCTCTCTCTTTCCCCTCCCTCTCTCCCTCCCTCCCTCCCTCGCATTCCCACTATCTCTCTCTCTTTCCTCCCTCTCCTCTCCCTCCCTCCCACATTCCCCAGTATCTCTCACTCTTTCCCCTCCCTCTCCTCTCCTCCCTCCCTCCCTCCCTCCGATTTTATCTCTCTCTCTTTCCCCTCCTCTCCTCCTTCTTCCCTCCCTCCCTCCTCCTTTCCTCCTCCTCCCTCCCTCCTTCCCTCCCTCCCTCCCTCCCTTCCCTCCCTCCCCGCATTCCCACTATCTCTCTCTCTTTCACCCTCTCTCCCTCCCTCCCTCCCTCCCGCATTCCCTATCTCTCTCTCTTTCCCCTCCTCTCACTCTCTCTCCCTCCTGCATTCCCACTATCTCTCTCTCTCCTCCCTTCTCCCCTCCTTTCTCCTTCCCCTCCTTTGATTTTCCTTTCCTTTCCTTCCTTCCTCCCTCCTCCTTCCTGTATTCCTAATTTATCTTTTTCTCTTCCTTCCTTTACTTCTTCCTCTGTATTCTAATTATCTCTCTCTTTCTTCCCTCCCTTCTCTTCCTCCTCCTCCCTCCCCGTATTCCCACTATCTCTCTCTTTCTCCTCCCTCTCACTCTCCCTCCCTCCCTCCAGCATTCCCACTATCTCACTCTCTTCCTCCCTCCCCTCCTCCTCCCTCCCCTCCTCTCCCTCCCTCCTCCTCCTCCTCCCTCCCTCCTCCGCATTCCCACTCTCTCTTTCCCTCCCTCTCACTCTCCCTCCCTCCCTCCCGCATTCCCACTATCTCTCTTCTTTCCCCTCCTCTCACTCACTCTCCCTCCCTCCCTCCCTCCCTCCCACATTCCCACTATCTCTCTCTCTTTCCCCTCCTCTCACTCACTCTCCCTCCCTCCCTCCCGCATTCCCACTATCTCTCTCTTTCCCCTCCCTCTCACTCACTCTCCCTCCCTCCCGCATTCCCACTATCTCTCTCTCTTTCTCCTCCCTCTCACTCACTCTCCCTCCCTCCCGCATTCCCACTATCTCTCTCTCTTTCCCTCCTCTCTCTCTCCCTCCCTCCTCTCCAGCATTCCCACTATCTCTCTCTCTTTCCCTCCTCTCACTCTCTCTCCCTCCCGCATTCCCACTATCTCTCTCTCTTTCCCTCCCTCTCTCCCTCCCTCCCTCCCTCCCTCACTCCTCCCTCCCTCCCTCCCTCCCTCCCTCCCTCCCTCCCGCATTCCACTATCTCTCTTCTTTCCTCCTCTCACTCTCCCTCCCCCGCATTCTCACTATCTCTCTCTTTCTCCTCCTCTCTCCTCCCTCCCTCCCTCCCGCATTCCCACTATCTCTCTCTTTCTCCTCCTCTCACTCTCCCTCCCTCCCTCCAGCATTCCCACTATCTCACTCTCTTTTCCCTCCCTCCCTCCTCCCTCCCTCCCTCCCTCCCTCCCTCCCGCATTCCACTCTCTCTTTCCCTCCCTCTCACTCTCCCTCCCTCCCTCCCGCATTCCTACTATCTCTCTCTCTTTCCCTCCCTCTCACTCACTCTCCCTCCTCTCCTCCCTCCTCCCGCATTCCCACTATCTCTCTCTCTTTCTCCTCCCTCTCACTCCTCTCCTCCTTCCTCCCGCATTCCACTATCTCTCTCTCTTTCCTCCTCCTCTCACTCTCCCTCCCTCCCACATTCCCACTATCTCTCTCTCTTTCCTTCCCTCTCACTCTCCCTCCCTCCCGCATTCCCACTATCTCTCTCTCTTTCCCTCCCTCTCACTCACTCACTCTCCCTCCTCCCTCCCTCCCGCATTCCCACTATCTCTCTCTCTTTCCTCCCCTCTCACTCACTCTCCCTCCTCCCGCATTCCCACTATCTCTCTCTCTTTCCTCCCTCTCTCCCTCCTTCCTCCCTCCCGCATTCCCACTCTCTCTCTCTTTCCACTCCTCTCACTCTCTCTCCCTCCCGCATTCCCACTATCTCTCTCTCTTTCCTCCCTCTCTCCCTCCTTCTCTCCTCCCTCCCGCATTCCCACTATCTCTCTCTCTTTCCTTCCTCTCACTCTCCCTCCCTCGCATTCCCACTATCTCTCTCTCTTTCCTCCCTCTCTCTCTCCATCTCTCTCTGACACCATCTGTTCCTCTCTCTAGTCGTCTGTGTGGTTTCACACGTCCTGGGTGTGTTTTGGCCACATTTACTTTCATCATGTGAGACAAAGAGTGAGGAAAAGAAAGAGGGATGGAGAGAGGGGAAGAGGGAAGTGGAGGAAGAAGAAGTAGAGAGAGACACGGGAGAGAGCAAAGAGAGAGAGAGATGAGGAGGGAGGGAGGAGATGACAGGGAGGGAGGGAGGAGATAACAGGGAGGGAGGGAGGGAGATGACAGGGGGAGAGGGGGAGAGGGGAGATGCATAGGAGGGTTATGTCAAAAAGTTGCATGTCGGGGAGCATTTTTTGCATTTTAGCTAACCCTAACCCTTTTCCTGACCTGCTAAATAAATGTCCTAACCTTCTGTGTAAGTTTTCCTAACCTGCTAAATAAATGTCCTAACCTTCTGTGTAAGTTCTCCTGACCTGCTAAATAAATGTACTAACCTGCTGTGTAAGTTCTCCTGACCTGCTAAATAATGTCCTAACCTTCTGTAAGTTCTCCTGACCTGCTAAATAAATGTACTAACCTGCTGTGTAAGTTCTCCTGACCTGCTAAATAATGTCCTAACCTTCTGTGTAAGTTCTCCTGACCTGCTAAATAAATGTCCTAACCTTCTGTGTAAGTTTTCCTGACCTGCTAAACAAATGTCCTAACCTTCTGTGTAAGTTCTCCTGACTCAAATAAATGTACTAACCTTCTGTGTAAGTTTTCCCTAACCTTCTAAATAAATGTCCTAACCTGTTGTGTAAGTTTTCCTGACCTGCTAAATAAATGTCCTAACCTTCTGTGTGTTCTCCTGACCTGCTAAATAAATGTCCTAACCTTCTGTGTAAGTTTTCCTGACCTGCTACGAAAAGTTAAATCTGACTGTAGCTGTATACCATCTAGTCCAAACTAGAGAGGAAGGGGCAGAGAGCTTAATTATGTAGAAAGAGAGACAGAGAGAGCTCTCGTTCGCTTCTTTATTTAAATTCCTAACAACTTTTTCTATGTTCATCATCCTCCTCCGCCTCACAGTCCTCCTTCACACAATGTTCATCCTCCTCCTCCTCACAGTCCTCATTCACACTATGTTCATCATCATCCTCCTCACAGTCCTCCTTCACACTATGTTCATCCTCCTCCTCCTCACAGTCCTCCTTCACACTATGTTCATCATCCTCCTCACAGTCCTCCTTCACACTGTTCATCATCATCCTCCTCACAGTCCTCCTTCACACTATGTTCATCATCATCCTCCTCACAGTCCTCCTTCACACTATGTTCATCCTCCTCCTCCTCACAGTCCTCCTTCACACAATGTTCATCATCATCCTCCTCACAGTCCTCCTTCACACTATGTTCATCATCATCCTCCTCACAGTCCTCCTTCACACTATGTTCATCATCATCCTCCTCACAGTCCTCCTTCACACTATGTT